>NC_088303.1:29464543-29574679 GCF_032854445.1 Liolophura sinensis
ATTTTGATTTTATTTATTTATTTTGATTGATGTTTTATATCGTACTCAAGAATATTTCCCTTATACGATGGTGACCAGCATTATGGTGGGGGGAACATTTTGAGATTCGAAAGTGCTTCAAATTAACAGAGGCTACAGCAAGGGGATGGCCTCATCGTTTCATACACTGTATATAGCTATCATGTAATCCCTCCCTTACCCTCCTCTTCGTCGGGGCCCCGGGGCTCTGCTGCCAGAGACTCCACGTCTGGGTGCCGGCTATCCAGCCCTTCCAGGTACATCACACGTGGCTTGGGCCTTTCCAATCAGCTGGAACCTATATGAGTCCTCCTGAACCACAACAACAACAGGAGCTAAATTAACACTCACAGCAGAGCAGGTTTCTCTATTCACTTATGATGTCCAGACATTTAAATAATCGGCTAAAATATTAATTACTACATAAATCACACAGCTATCTTCATTCTTCAACAGGCATGAGGCCCCCGGGATCCAAAGTGATCTTAGACTTAACTGTGTCAAAATATTAATCATTAAATTTGGTATTTCCTTTGCATTATTTTAGCTGAAATTTGTTGAAGACTAAAGTACCCAGAATTTACATTGACAAGCAATATTTTGACCTTATTACATCAGAAATAACAATTTAAAAGTTATCTGAAATTTTGACTTTTAAGTCTAGGATCGCTTCATGATCCTGGGCCCAGGCCTTCACTTCTGACTAGTACATGAATGAAAAAAAAGACATTACACTTTACTCAGAAAAAAAAGTTTTTCAGCCAAACTTCTAAGAACTACATGCAAAATTTTGTATGAGTTATGACCACAAAGACCAAAGAAGCCCTTACTAACAGTACTAGCAACCTGATAGTTCAGCTAACTCGGTCAGCATTTAACACATAATTGTGAGTTCCACGAAAACTGGCTCAATCTTTATACAGTAGATGTATGTGTCTCCCCTTCCAACAAGCTAGCTTGGCCCTCTCAAATAGTTACCATTTATAGATATTGGGCATTTGTATGCCCAAGGCAGCCCTGCTTTCCTGCTTTGCTACCTCTAGGGCTAATCATTACTGGGTTCAGGTAAATCTAGAGGATTTTCTGTCCTCAAAACTCTTCTTTAAAATATCTATATATGTATTACAAGTTTTTTCTTATGAAAATTTATCTCATTAGTTATGTGTGCGCCACTTAGATGAATTCACCAGTTAGACGGTAAGAATACAGTAAATACGTTCACAGTTACAGTTAAAACCAGAATGAGACTAATTACCTGATGGAACAGCTCTATCTTGGCACTGTCTGAGAAATGATCACTGGCGTGGTCGGGGGCAAAAGTCACCATAACCTCGTGGGTAGCACCTGAGTAATAAGAAGACGCGTCCAACATTACAAGGATATGAGGTTAAACCTGAGCACGGCATACAAATACGTTTTAATGCAGACTTTCATGAGCATAATACAGTGGTAAATCGTGGGTTTCCCCCAGACTTCCAAATGAGTGAAATATTCTTGAGTATGGCGTAAAACACCAATGACATAAATCACATAAATAGATAAATACAGTAGTCTGCCCAAACATTAACCTAATTCTGGTCACCTTTCCTCACACAAGACTATTTAAGGAAAATGTTACAAGAACAATGCTTCACAAAGATTTGTGAAAACAAAACCCTGATATTTGGAGAACATAGTTAAAACAAACACATTTTTCCACATTTAGGCACATCCAAGTTAATGATTCGCTCCCGAATGATTAACATACCTGGTGGTATTGTTCCTTCAGTAGGGACACAGTCGAACACATTCTGACCATTGAAATTTTGTACGCCTGCAGAATGAAAATACAGAATTTTATTCAAGCAGGCTCTTTTTCAGCTAAAGTCTGAATCAAAGCCACATGTAGAATATTATCACGTCACACCTGACAAATTTTACAGGCACTCCTAACCTTTTCTGGGTACAACACGTATTCCAGTGCTAAAAACTGATTGAGACCACCCCAGGTTTTGAACCAGCAACTTAAAGATCGTGTACCTACCCTAAATGACCTAACATTTCGTCCATGAGTAAGTTGCTCACTTGTACCGACTCGATTGATTTTAGAGAAGCGTCTGGAAGGCAGGATAACATCCTACTGGAAAAATGTAAATTTTAGTATCAGAGGTAATTAACTTCTGTTAATTCTGGAAGCCTTATTGACAACAGCATAAAAGTACTCACCCACGCGTGGTTTAGCTTTCTTGTCAGGTTGGAGATAGGAGGGTATTCCCTGACACCTGGCATGCTTCAGTAAGGACAGGCTGTCTAGCTTGATATTGTAATCAACTGACAGTGAGGACACATTGTGGATCTGAAACAACGTAGTGTAACACAGTTATTAACCTTGAGGCAAATATGTAATGACTCATGAAAAGTGACTTTGCTTAATAAAATGTGGACAGCTATATTTAATAATTGTAGGCAATTGGGTTTTTTGCCTTGTAAACATGCTTATGTGATGGAACTGTGGTCTCCAAAGAGAAATTCATTTTTAAGAAATACCAGTAAGTAGGAAACAATAAACTGATCTTTAGGAAATATACCAGTATCTAGGAAACGAGAAATTCTGCTTTAAGAAATACTAGTATCTAGGAAACGAGAAATTCAGCTTTAAGAAAAATACCAGTATCTAGGAAACACGAAATTCTGCTTTAAGAAATACCAGTATCTATCTAGCAAACACGAAATTCTGCTTTAAGAAATACCAGTATCTATCTAGGAAACACGAAATTCAGCTTTAAGAAATACCAGTATCTATAAGGAAATGAGAAATTCAATGTAAAGAAATACCAGTATCTAGGAAATGAGAAATTCAGCTTCAGAAAATATCAATTTATTTATTTATTTATTTGATTGGTGTTTTACACCATACCCAAGAATATTTCACTTATACGACGGCAAGCATTATGGTGGGTGGAAACCGGGCACAACCCAGGGGAAACCCACAACCATCTGCAGGTTGCTGCAAGACCTTCCCACATACGGCCGGTGAGGAAGCCAGCATGAGCTGGACTTGAACTCACAGCGACCGCATTGGTGAGAGACTCCCAGGTCATTATGTTGCGCTAGCGCGCTAACCAACTGAGCTATGGAGGCCCCTCAGAAAATATCAGTGGCTTGGAAACAAAAACTACATTATAACAGGAAGTAAGTTTTTGATGACATTTATATAAGATATGGTTCAGCTGTAAGTTATTGGCAAGCTCATATAAACTGAAAAAGAACTGCTATCCCTACAATACATGAGCATGGCATGTCAACTACATGTACAGCATAAGCAATTATGGACAGAAACTATAACAATCAGTTGTTTCAGCAGTGATTCTCAACAGAGGTTTCTCCACCAAGAACTGTACCTTGAAGTTTTTCTCCACATATTCCCCAGCCAGTACTGTGCCCATATCCAGCAGTTTGTCCACGGACAGGTTGATGATGGGGTCCACCCCTCGTCCCATCACCGTGACCGACAAATGAGCAGTCGGCGAGCGGATCTCCAACACTTCCTGATACTAGCAATGTAAAAGATGATGCACTATAAATTCACTGTGGCCATCAGATTATATCATATTTCAATGATCATTTAACACTGAGCGTACCTGTCAATTATTTTTAGAGCTCTTGTGCACTGAACAATTGGGGAGAGTTTCATGAAGCATACTTAACTCTAACTAGCACTTAGCTAAGTGTACTTCATATCTCTACAACATACTTTGTCATGGTGGTTAAGGGCTTATTCAGCTAAGTGAATTTAATTAAAGCAAGGCCTGGGGTCAGTTTCATGAACAGGGATTCACAGAAGTCCAAATTTTTACAACCTGAAACCCAAAATTGAGTATTTTTCTGGATCAGATTGAGTTTATCTATATTTTACATGCAGACTATAATCTGATATAAAGTTTAAATCCACTTTATTGACTTGTAATTTTGTGAACGTGAAAGTGAGAGAGGGAGAGTTAAATTTCATTTGAGGTTCATTTCTGATCATGATTTGATTGTTGATATGTACATATATTTTTACAAGTATATTATCCTGATCAGAGATATATATTTAAGAAATAATGTTCGCGTCAGGGTAGTCTAACGATAGTTTTACAACAAATCGATGTGGAAGAGTTTATATTTTATGTCGAAGCCTGAGATCTAAAATTTGTAAACTCTTCCACAATACAACACATTGAATACAATGAATGGCTATCAATTTAAATTTGTAATGACGCTGTACAAAGCTATAGGTACATTAAACCAGCCCCGTGGTCATATTTCACTTGGTGTGCTGTACCAGAAACGTAAAATATATGCGTTACACCATGCATAAAGGTCACATGAAGTACCAGATTTGAAGGTCTGGGTCAAAGGCAATATATTGGCGGCAGTCAGACAATAGCGTTTACAGAGAGAAAACATGAGTAAACGGACTGAACATTTTGAAAAAAACCAACAGTTCAACACGGATAAACATGGACTGGGAGTTGAAAAGGACGATCTGCACCCAGTCCGCTATCCAGAGGATGTGAAGTTGATGTGAACTGTGCTGTTATTTATTGTTACATTGTTGAACAACCCTCCAAAACTTTGAGGCAGGACTGAATACTGGGATTTTGTCATTTGGATGGTATTGCTCCTGTTACGTGTAACATTATAGTCGACAGCGTCAGGCATTTGCACTAGGAGTGGCGTGACTGACATTGGAGTATTTTCATTCAACGGCATTTTCACTTTCAGCATTTTCTGATAACACACTTGAAGCATGCAGGATATTGCTGATTTCACAGCGTTTTGAAATGGACGGTTTGGTGACATAACTCCGTACACTGCATTCATTGCGGTGGCCTGTCACAGACATAACGTCCATCAAAGAAACCCCAGTATCAGCTAGAACTGTGGCTGTCGTAGCCCGGACGCAGTGATTCGTGTACCAGCAGCTAAGTTTTGCATCGCGGGAAATATCAAACATCATGGATCTGATCGTTTTGTAACCCACTGGTTGATTGCCATACCATGATGTGTGGTCAACTGGGATGTTTAGGAGAGGCCGCTCAAAGAAAGACTCGTAGGAAGAATTATCAGGTCCGTATGCAGTATGTAGAAAAAAAAAAAAATTCTCATGAAACCATTATTATCTCTCATTGTGTAGCATTCAAATGTCCCTACGGGCTTTAAATTATCTGTAACCTGATACTTTTCTCCTTTAAAATAAAAGTTCGCTCCGAGAGAAAAAATAGCCATTTTGTTTCTTTGTTTATATTTGTCGTCTGCCTTATTCAGTGTAAACAACAACCTTTATCCACCCATAGAACTACAATAAACCCGTCCAGAAGTCAAACGCTTCTGTCTCGTGATCGGGGTATCTAATGACTCAGGTAATGTACACTTGGCACTATGCCAAGCAGTGCGTTGTATATAATAAAAAGGAATCGAAGGGTAATAGAATTGCCCTTAACTACCATTAGGACAATATTTTGTATAGATATAAAGGGATACTTAACACTAAGTATGCTTCATGAAATCAGCCCCTGGCCCCTAATTTATTAAACATTTATGAACACAGATAAAAGCCACACATAATTCAACGAATTCTTACTATCTGAGCTTTGGTGGGAGTGAAGGAGATGAGAACAGTGTGGGAGGCATCAGGGGGAAGAACTCTCAAAGCATTCAGCATCTGGAATGGCCCGTTGGTGTCCAGAATTGAGGAGGAAAGCTGCAGAAAAAAAAAACCCATAAAGGTCGAAGGTCATGAACAAAACAACTGTTACCAAGCGAGCTTCAACTATCCATTTATTGCCAACAATTACACATTAAATCACTTTACTGGACTGACACATTGTACACATCCATGTAAGTTCTATTGATTTTACACAGGTGTTTTGAAGTTTGCTTGGAACATAAGGTGATATTTTACTGGAAAACTGTAAGTTTCCGCACCAAAAATAATATTTTGTGACATATATTTTCCTATTTTAATATGCACTTTTGTTGACCTAAAATTTTAGGTCATTTAGGGTATTTCTCAAAACTCTGTGAACAAACAAAGTGTGGCCTTGATCTTACCTCCAGTGTCTTTTTGGAAATGTTCTGGATAGTGAAGGATTTGCTGACATGTTGCCCAACGGAGATGTCCCCAAAGTCTGTGGTTGTACAGCCACTATCAGAGATCACCACCACAGGAGGTTTCACTATGGGGCAGTGCACTTCCAGGTACAACGTATTGTGAATGCTGGACAGAGAGAACATGAAATGATACAGAATGCTAGATAGTAGTTAAAATATGTCACACCACCCATTTCTAAATTTAATTCAACGTAGTCCCTTATTGTCTGGGATAACTGGCACAAGACGACATAGAGGCACCAGAGACATTAGGAAAAACTAACTTTCAAAAATTGACTAAAAAATTGGCAGACGACTAAAAATACAACAGAATTCTGTCTGACAATGTTTATTTATTTATTTGACTAATGTTTTCTGCTGTATTCAAGAATATTTCACTTATGTGATGGCAGTCAGCATTATGGTGGGAGGAAATCAGGCAGAGCCAGGGGGGAAACCCACAAGCATCTGCAGGTTGCTAACAGACCTTCCCATGCATGACTGGAGCAGAAGTCAGAATGAGCAGGACATGAACTCACAACAACCACATTAGTGAGAGACTAGTGAGAGGCACTGTGCTGTGCTAGCACGCCAAGCACTTGGCCATGAAGGCCACCGTTTGACAAAGCGGTTGCGAAGCAAAAAGAAAGGTGTGTTGAAATACATCATCAGTTCAGTCTAACTCACCTGTAGGGTAGTTCACCTGGATCACCACACTTCCCTGAGGCCACATAACACGGAATGACGATCGTATTGAACTGTCCCCTGAACTGTCTCATCAGTGAGCCCACAGCAGAGGTGTATGCAGCAGAACTGCGGAGAACAACACAGTTATTCAGTCAACCACATACATGTACTGTACATCCCTCAGACCACAAAACATAGGATGACAACCATACTGGAATGTCCCATGAACTGATAATCGTCTCTCATTCTAGCTTCCTAGCAATGTTAACTTTTGTTAAGTTTGGCATTAATGATGTTTGATTCCTACCTTTTGCCTCATGTGTTTTATTAATGGGGACTGGTTCTTACTTCAGTTCTGGCCATGGTTTATTACAGTTTGTTGATGGGAGCTGGTTCTTACTTCAGTTCTGGACATGGTTTATTACAGCTTGTTAATGGGGACTGGTTCTTACATCAGTTCTGGCCATGGTTTATTACATTTTGTTAATGGGGACTGATTCTTACTTCTGGAAATGGTGTTGGTTTATTACAGTTTATTAATGGGGACTGGTTCTTCCGGCAATGGTGTTCGTTTATTACAGTTTGTAAATGGGGACAAATGTTCTTACCGGTAGCAATGGCGTTTCTTTTAATATTACAATTTGGTAATGGGGACAGGTTCTTACTTCTGTCCATGGTGTTCATTCATTAGATTTTGTTAACAGGGAACATTTCTTAAATTAGAAGACTGATCTTATAACAATAACAAATACGTGCGGTAGACTATTGCTGAAAAAAAGAACGCATAGGCTCAAACTGTGGTTTGTTAATGAAAAAACAACACAAATAACAAGTAAGGTAAATTATACAAACTTTGCTAGGATATTTAGAGTTGGGGTTCAACCTTCTATTTTCGCAGCATGTCATTATGTGAAAGGTGATGCCTTCATCCACAGCTGTCACTGGTAGTTGCAGCTGGCTTACATTATATTAATATCCCATATAGTTACACCACTCCCATCAGAGTTACATATCTGCAACTAACTTTTTACAACTGAAACAATTTGTATACACTTAAAGTGTTTAGTAATTATTTTAAATAACATCAAGTTTGTAAAAATGTCCAGATTTCACTTGTGACCTGATATATGAGGATGTACATGCACAAGACTGCATCAGAGAAAATAGGCATGTTATTTTTTTTAAAAAAGTTGCTGTTATACTTGTATTAACATGTAATACATTTCAAGTTGTAAACCTGATGTCAGATATATATAGGTAACGCAAATAATACAACACTCCAATTGGTCTGTAAATCTTTTTAACTCAATGTGGTAAAAAACAAAAACTTTGGGTTTGTAAAATTTGGACTTCTAATAACCCCTGTGTGGGATCATTAGTGTTTAGTAAAGGTGTCACCTCACTGTATGGCTATTGTGTGTGATCATTACTGTTTGGTAATGGTGCCCAGTTCCTCACTGTATGGTTACGGTGTGGATTCATTACTGTTTGACAGCAGTGTCTAGTTCCCCACTAAACAGTAATGGTGTCCAGTTTCCCACCATGTGGTTATGGTGTGTGATCATTACTATTTGGTAATGGTGTCTAGTTCCCCACTTTATGGTTATGGTGTGGGGTCATAATTGTTTGGTAATGGTGTCCAGTTTCTCACTGTATGGTTATGGTATGAGGTCATTACTGTTTGGTAATGGTGTCCAGTTTCTCACTGTATGTTATGATGTGAGGTCATTACTGTTTGGTACTGGTGTCCAGTTTCTCACTGTATGGTTATGGTGTGAGGTCATTACTGTTTGGGAATGGTGTCCAGTTTCTCACTGTATGTTATGCTGTGAGGTCATTAATGTTTGGTAATGGTGTCCACTTACCCACTGTGTGGTTACGGTGTTCCCCACAATGTGATTGTGGTGTGGCGTCATAACTGTCTGATAGCAGTGCCCTGTTCCTCACTGTGTAATTTTGATGTGGGGACATTACTGTTTGGTAGGAGTGCCCAGTTTCCCACTATGTGGTTATGGTGTGGGGTTATTACTGTTTGGTAGCTGTGACCAGTTTCCCACTATGTGGTTGTGGTGTGGGGTAATTACTGTTTGTTAACAGTGCAAGTTTGCTAACTATGTGGTTATGGTGTGGGATTGTTACTGTTTTGTAGCAGTGACCAGTTTCCCACTCTGTGGTTATGGTGTTGCCCACTATCTGGTTGTGGTGTGGGGTAATTTCTGTTTGGTAGCAGTGCCAATTTGCTAACTATGTGGTTATGGTGTAGGGTTATTACTGTTTTGTAACAGTGACCATTTTCCCACTGTGTGGTTATGGTGTTGCCCACTATCTGGTTGTGGTGTGGGGTAATTACTGTTTGGTAGAAGTGCCAATTTACTAACTATGTGGTTATGGTGTGGGGTTGTTACTGTTTTGTAACAGTGACCATTTTCCCACTCTGTGGTTATGGTGTTGTCCACTATGTGGTTGTGGTGTGGGGTAATTAATGTTTGGTAGAAGTGCCAATTTGCTAACTATGTGGTTACGGTGTTGCCCACTATCTGGTTGTGGTGTGGGGTAATTTCTGTTTGGTAGCAGTGCCAATTTACTAACTATGTGGTTATGATGTGCGGTTGTTACTGTTTTGTAGCAGTGACCAGTTTCCCACTGTGTGGTTATGGTGTTGCCCACTATCTGGTTGTGGTGTGGGGTAATTACTGTTTGGTAGAAGTGCCAATTTGCTAACTATGTGGTTATGATGTGGGGTTGTTACTGTTTTGTAACAGTGACCATTTTCCCACTGTGTGGTTATGGTGTTGCCCACTATCTGGTTGTGGTGTGGGGTAATTACTGTTTGGTAGCAGTGCCAATTTACTAATTATGTGGTTATGGTGTGGGATTGTTACTGTTTTGTAGCAGTGACCAGTTTCCCACTCTGTGGTTATGGTGTTGCCCACTATCTGGTTGTGGTGTGGGGTAATTACTGTTTGGTAGAAGTGCCAATTTGCTAACTATGTGGTTATGATGTGGGGTTGTTACTGTTTTGTAACAGTGACCAGTTTCCCACTGTGTGGTTATGGTGTTGTCCACTATGTGGTTGTGGTGTGGGTAATTACTGTTTTGGTAGCAGTGCCAATTTGCTAAACTATGTGATTATGGTGTAGGGTTATTACTGTTTTGTAACAGTGACCAGTTTCCCACTCTGTGGTTATGGTGTTGCCCACTATGTGGTTGTGGTTGTGAGGTAATTACTGTTTGGTAGCAGTGCCAATTTGCTAACTATGTGGTTATGGTGTAGGGTTATTACTGTTTTGTAACAGTGACCATTTTCCCACTGTGTGGTTATGGTGTTGCCCCACTATCTGGTTGTGGTGTGGGGTAATTACTGTTGGTAGAAGTGCCAATTTACTAACTATGTGGTTATGACGTGGGGCTGTTACTGTTTTGTAGCAGTGACCAGTTTCCCACTGTGTGGTTATGGTGTTGTCCACTATGTGGTTGTGGTGTGGGGTAATTACTGTTTGGTAGCAGTGCCCAATTTGCTAACTATGTTGTTGTGATGTGGGGTAATTACTGTTTGGTAGCAGTGATCAGTTCCCCACTGTTCAGTTATGGTGTGGGGCCATTACTGTTCAGTAATGATGATCAGTTCCCCATTGTTTGGTAATGGTGTCTAGTACCTCCACTGAGTGCCTATGATGCGTAGCTCTTACTTTTTTGTGATGGTGTCTGGGTTGGGCGGTGTCACTGAGCGAGGACCAGACATCACCACGCTCTCTGAGGCACTCAGACCACTGCTGCTTTTGCCCTTTGCTTTATCAGGGGCACCTTTCTTTGTTGCCTGTTTTTTCTTCTGAAAAAAAAAAATTTTTGTTAAGCAAAAGGTCTTACACATTGAGAAGACCCCACCGCCTGCAGTATAGTTCATATTAGTGAAAACACATAAATATAACAAGCAATCCAAACAAATTCAACAATAACTTAAAACTTAATAGGTTGACTTTCTGCTATTTTATGCATGCATACACAGTAAATTAAGATTTAAATAAAATAGAATTGATTGCTGCAGCTTTGCGACATGCGCTGCGATCTCAAATATACAATGTACATGCACATTGGTGCTTCAATAGCAGGTAGATGTACACTAGTAACATGTGATTTTGATAAACTTGATTTATTTTATGTGTACAAAAGCATAAAGCCTTATCCCAACAATTAAAATAATAATAACTATAGAAAACTTTACTCTTACTGTAAGTAAACACTGTATGATAGATAAATGGAAGCTGCAGGTGTATTCTGTTTTTCTTTTTCACTCACAAATAGGTTTTACAATGAGTTCACGACATCAATAATGTTGAGTTAGTGTGAATAAACTGGGTTAAATTAACATAAACTTGATACAATGTCAAATAAGTCGAGTGTTGTTTCAGTGCTCATCCTCAGAACGATATCCTATCCCAAAGGCTTAAATCCAGAATAACACTGGCTTAGGTATTTATTTGTTTATTTAATGGGGTTTTACGCCATACTCAAGAACATTTCAATAATACAACTGTAGTCAGCATTATGGTCGGGAGGAAACCACGCAAAGCCTGGGTGAAACCCACGCCCATCTGCATGCTACTGACAGACCTTCCCATATACGACCATAGAGGGACACTGGCGTGTTGGCAGTCATTTAATTATTTTAAATGAAGTTTAGCACTATATTCAGGGATATTTCATACAATGTAAATAGGACAGTAGTCAGGTTAATGGGTGGGGGAAACCAGAGAGAGGTCAAAGAAAGTCGTAGCCTTTCATCAGTTACCTAACAAACCCTCCTGATGTAAAGCTACCAGCAAACAGTCAGAGTAGGGTTTGAGTACAAGATCTCATTGTGAGCGATACTTCTGCCAAATGAGCAACTGTGGGCACTGTTAACAGTCATTAGAAGTTTACCTACCTTCCTAAAGCCCACATGGAGGGGTTTAATATTTATATATTTACTTATTTGATTTTAACACAATACACAAGAATTTTTCACTTACACAATGGCAGAGGGTTGCATTACTGGAGAAACTCAGACTGCTTGGGGTAAATATCAGACCTTAGGAAAGTTAGCATGTATTAATTGTATGTTTGGGTTTAACGTCGTATTTAACAATTTATATTTGTGACAGTGAGAGTCATTAGGTGTATGTACATATATTGCTTCTTCTTGTGGCAGGGCGATTCCATACTGTCAATGTGCTGCTACCACTGAAGCATCATGCCAAAGACAACAGACATGACACGCCACCCAGTCACATTATACTGACACTGGGCCAACTAGTCCTGTTTCCCTGCTCTAATTTCTGCCAAGCAAGGTGGCAACAACCGCAATGCTGGCAGACAGCACTAACCACCACAGCTGAGCTGTTGACCACTTACTGTTACCAAAACCCCGCAAGCAAGGAGAACAGGAATGGTATAATACATACACCATATATAAGCGTGTAATCTGAACATACACCGTATATAATTGTGTAATCTGAACATACACATTATATATGCGTGTGATGTGAACATACACAGTATATATGCGCATAATCTGAACATACACCGTATATAATTGTGTAATCTGAACATACACATTATATATGCATGTAATCTGAACATACACAGTATATATGCATGTAATCTGAACATACACAGTATATATGCATGTAATCTGAACATACACAGTAGGGCCTATATAATTGTGTAATCTGAACATACACATTATATATGCATGTAATCTGAACATACACAGTATATATGCGTGTAATCTGAACATACACAGTATATAAGCGTGTAATCTGAACATACACCATATATAATTGTGTAATCTGAACATACACAGTATATAAGCGTGTAATCTGAACATACACATTATATATGCATGTAATCTGAACATACACATTATTATATATGCGTGTAATCTGAACATACACCATATATAATCGTGTAATCTGAACATACACAGTATATATGCGTGTAATCTGAACATACACAGTATATATGCGTGTGATCTGAACATACACAGTATATAATCGTGTAATCTGAACATACACACTATATATGCATGTAATCTGAACATACACAGTATATATGCGTGTGATCTGAACATACACAGTATACATGTATATGCGTGTAATCTGAACATACACAGTATATATGCGTGTAATCTGAACATACTATATATGCGTGTTATCTGAACATGCACAGTATATATGTGTGTAATCTGAACATACACAGTATATATGCGTGCAATCTAAACATACACAGTATATCTGCGTGTAATCTAAACATACACAGTATATAAGCGTGTAATCTGAACATACACAGTATATATGTGTGTAATCTGAACATACACAGTATATAAGCGTGTAATCTGAACATACGTTGTACATATGCGTGTAATCTAAACATACACAGTATATATGCATGTAATCTGAACATACTATATATGCGTGTTATCTGAACATACACAGTATATATGCGTGTAATCTGAACATACACAGTATATATGCATGTGATCTGAACATACATCGTACATATGCGTGTAATCTGAACATACACAGTATATATGCGTGTAATCTAAACATACACAGTATATAAGCGTGTAATCTGAACATACACAGTATATATGCGTGTAATCTGAACATACACAGTATATATGCATGTAATTTGAACATACACAGTATACATGCGTGTACTCTGAACATACACAGTATATAGGCGTGGCAATCTAAACATACACAGTATATAGCGTGTAATCTGAACATACACAGTATATATGCGTGTAATCTAAACATACACAGTATATAAGCGTGTAATCTGAACATACACAGTATATATGTGTGAATCTGAACATACACAGTATATAAGCGTGTAATCTGAACATACACAGTATATATGCGTGTAATCTAAACATACACAGTATATAAGCGTGTAATCTGAACATGGCACAGGTTGAGAACATGAAACAAACATATGTATAGTATGCATATGCCACACACATTTTTGAGATGGTGGGGGGGGGGGGGGGGGGGGGGGCAAAGAGGTGCATGTGTCATTACAGTGAAAGTCAGTACATACAATATTAACTGTGTCATTTACAATCAGTAATTATTAAATAATGATTACCTTCTTCTATGTCATCCTAAACAGACAAAATAGAGTACAGTAAATCATAAACGAAATGCTTCCATTATGGAGAATTCACAGTCACAAAGACTAACGCCTAAGTTTCTCCAAACAGGGGTGAGTGGATTTGGGGAGGGTATTGTACACCCTTCTCCTGTACCCTAATTCCTCAACCTTTTTCATATGAAAGAAGCATCTTTCAATCCATGCACATTTTAATTTGATTTTGGAGACACAATTGGTTGGATTAGCAATTTACAGAGCTTCACAAAGTGCGTAATTTTATCAGTCAACACAGAATAATGCATTTAGAATATGCTTGAATACACACTTTGCACACATGCAAAAAGGTTGAAGAATTACAGTATTATAGATAAAAATCTTCAGGATTACTTCACTACTCCTTTCAACTTGTGTTTTAATTCAGCTGTACATACACGGAGTAACACTCTTGAGTGTCATGATTACTGAATTTCAGCCATCCTTGTCCACAAATTATCTTATACATGAGTGTAAAATTCTAAGCATTCTAATCCAATTTTCACTAAGAAAACCTAACTCAACAAAGTTTAGGTTTTTGCCACATCAAGAATTACAAAACTGAACCTTTCAAACACATTCACTTCAGCTACAGGCACTTTAATAACCACAAAGACAAGGTCATAATCTCTACTGCTACAATGATGTCGCACTGACAACATTCTGGTTAACTTCCCTGCAATTAATGCATACTTCAATGTCAGAGTCTGGACTATGCATGCACAGGTATTTGTAGATTACAATTCATCTGTGAGAGCTGTAGATAAGTTAAGAGACTGACCTGCTCTTGGGCTTCCTGATGCCTTCCTCAGTTGTTCCTTGTAGTCTCTCTGAGCCTTGCCTCCAGGGATTTCACCATCATCCTCACAGCCTCCTCTTAATGTCTTCCTCACGCAATGTGGGAGAAAAACGCACCTTGATGTGACATTTCTGAAAGTGTGGTAAGTATCATGTCAATGTTTCTTTCAGTTAATGTGTAATGGGAGACTAGAGGACAAGCTACACAGAAGGTCCAATGACAAGAGAACACATCGTTTTCTTCTGTGAGATTGCAGTGCATGTGTACTTCACATATGTTTTATGAACACATGTACTGATAATTGTGACGTAATGAAGGAAACAACAAATGAATTCACATCTTTGGACTCTCTTGATACAGGAGGGAAGGAATTTTATGAGTTCTTCATTATGGACTTTCTCAATCTATATGCGGGTTTCCATAAAAAGAATTAAAGGTGGAGAAAACATAAAAATTACATAAATTTCAGATGAAATAATGTGAAAACTTGGTTTTAAATGTGGTCTTCAATATTTTACAAGATCTTTCTTTAAAGAGAAAAAGCCACTCTAAAACGACTTCTGTATGGTGGGTATTTGGGACCAACTCTTGGTATATAGTCTTCATGAAATATTGTTATAAATGAGAATCTAACACATGTTTAATAAATATATTTACCCTAGAATTTCATCTTTTCAGGTAACACATGTGTGTAACCTGGATTTTGACCATATTTATATTTTTAATATATTTATAAATACCGATACAACTGTACTACCTGTATCATAAATCAGATGTTTGGATATTTACAACAAATTTACATTCAAATAAATTTATTATACATGCATCACATCCTCATTTAGAACATTATAATGCAAAGAAAATATAAACCAAGAGGTGGTCTCAAATACCCACCATACAAATATATTTTCAAATACCCTTTTCTCCTCAAAAAAAACAGACCATATTTGAAAATAAGTTTTCACACTCTTTCATCAGATTTTGGCATCATTTTTTATGTTTTCTTTTCCTTTAATGTTATCCTACTCCTCAGGTAAGTGCGTGTTCAAACTTATACATGATCCAAGCAGTATATTCTTTATATTAAGTATAACTTATTTATTGGGTTGGTGCTTTATTTTTCAATACTAAAATAATAACACATTCACAGATTATTTCCATATAATGGGAACAAAAAAATTACTGAGGTTATATATAAAGTAGTCCAGAAAAAAAATCACTTATAAGCAGTATCGATGAAATAACTGCCTTCATAAGGGACAAACCCCAACACAACAGTGGTTAAGTCACTAACAGCCGGAATAGCCACTGGTCAAAAGTTAGTGCTCTTTCGCTAAAAAAAAAAACTTGCACGGAGATTTGGCTCAAAATTTTATTTACTTATTTATTTGACTGGTGGTTATTGAGTATGATTAGCAGCCATGCAGTTACATGTACGTGCTGACAAGAGCTAAGCAGCGCATATTACCTTTCCAGGCTCCACTGTTCCCACAGACGGAGACACAGTTATCGGGGCACCCTTTGGCACGACAAACTCAAAGGATGTGGGTCCTACTGGGGCAATAGCTCCTGGAAACACCAAAACAAAACAAAAAAATCATGCTTGCTCTCTTTAATCAAGACCCAACGAGCATCAAAATGTGGTTATCCAGCAAAACAGAACACTCTTTTTCTTCAGAAATATATGTGCTTGTTCTGAAATACAAACACAAATTTCTAACTACTACTGAAATAATGACAAAATGACAGATGGTGAACCTTTGCCAATCCTAGGAACGGGATGTGTGAACTCGTTAGTGCTGGTGTGAGAGTTGACGACTTCCAGCGATGTCATGGAGACGTCATAGAGAGATGTGGCCTTGAAGTGCAGGGTCTGGTGTGACAGCTCCAGAGGGGGGTGAACCCCAACACCCACACAGCTGATAGTGAAATTCCTGAAATACACAGGTACATGTACATACAGGGCTGATCAAATTACAGCAGAAATGGATAAGGTCCTAGAATATTGCTCTATTATCAATTCACTTGCTCAACACGTGTTACTCGTTGCTACAACAAAATGCATTCATTTTCTATTTTGAGCTCTTTTCTAAACTGAAAGACAGAAGTGACAGATTATTAGACCTCTTTTTTTGTTTTTTTTGTATACATGTGTACCCTGACATTCTCATCTTCATATATTTGCAAAAAAAAAGTTTCGTTTTCAAACTCTTGACAGCCAAAAAAGCTTTCCTTGAAGTTCGAAGCAAAGGATGATATCCTCATGATTTTAGACAAAAAATTTTAGACTGCTTCACAATAAATATAGTTCTGAACATTAAATATTAGTGTATTATGACAAGAATATTGATAAGAATATCTACTTTTTGATGCCAAACGTAAAAGTAAATGTTAATTTAATTTAATGTAATATTTTTTTTTCACATTTAAATATGTAAAGGAATGTCAGCCTGAGAGCATGTTGAATGTCCATGACAGCAGAATAGAAAAAACATTTTCAATAATCTTTTCGAGACATGTGGATATTTACCCTCTTGCACTTACCTGTTGATTAAAGATTTACAGGTGAGATCAAACTTATAGTCTTTGGCCTTCTTAGGACTAAAGATAATATCCAGTTGTATTGTTTCAAGAGGTAACAGAGTACCAAAGCCATCATTAGGCTGGATCTCCACAAACTGAAAGTGAAAGTGTTAGGTTGATCAACTGTAAAACATTCATATATACAATATAAGGCAATGTAAACAACACTTATTTATCTATCTGAGTTTTTGTTTAATACCATATTGAAGAATTTTTCACTTCTATGCTGGTGGTTAGTTTTATATGTAGAAGAAACTGGAGTGCTCTCTAAAACCACAGATCTTTGGCATGCTACTTACAAACTTTTCCATGAACTGAACTAGAGTTAAATATTTGTACTGTCTCTTTTCCTCAAAACAGGTACCATGCGTTAGGAATACAAATCCAGTCATTTATTCCTCAATTTCTGTTCATAATTTTCAATCAAATTCACGTTTTGTATTTCAGATTCACACTGTCTTAAACATGTATCACTGGCTGTAGAAACATTTGCCTTGCACATATATTGTAAATTAACTCACGTCTGGGATGTTGAGGAATCCATATTGCTGAGGCAGAATAGACTTATTGGACAGCTGTACAGTGTGTTTAACTGATTCATAGATAGTACAGCAACCAAAGTCCAAGTCTGTAGTGTCAAATTCCATGTCTGAGTTGGTTATGACTGCCTGAACTGTGAACGGCACTGGGCGAGTCTGCACAACAAAATTACTTAATGGAAATGTGGTGCTACCTGAGTGCTCTAAAATATTAACGCTGTTTGCCAGTGGAAAGATAAAACAAAATACACTCACTTTATTCCAGTATTCTCTACCTACTAACAAAAGAGTTCTAGGACAATATTTATCAGACATCATAACACTTGAGCCAAAAGTCCAAACACAGCTACATGTACAACTAAAATGTTTTGCCCTAATAAGTCTAGCATTTGTACACTGATTATTTACATTTACGCCACAGTACAATGTACCAATCACATAAATATGGGCCCTGGAGCTTATTTTGGGTCAATTTATAATTATCAATTATAATTTTCATCACCTTCTATAAATGTAGTCTTAAGACAAATGTGCAAAAAATTTTAACTTTCAGTACAAAAAACTAAGCATTTTGCCCAGGATTTAAATTTTGACAGAAGTCAGAAATGGCTTTGAGAAATGCACTCCTGGGTCTTCTATGGCCTGCCGCCATGGTAAGAAACATGGTTAATTGATCTAGATAACCTCTGTCTCTGATTGCTGACTGTCTTGTTTCTTACCTGATCTGCCACTCTTATCACCATAGGGGCCTCAAGAACCCCTGTCTCAGTATCAAAGTATTTACTACCATCCTCAAATAAACTTTTCCTGGAAAAAACAAACAAAAGAAAATGGTACTGACTGATTCCAGAGAGCCAGACTTACGTTGACATACAATATAAAATAAACAGCTATGATATAAGCTCATTTCATTCTGAAGATGTATTCTAAAGGGCCATGTACCAAGTTCCAGTTAAGAGTTAATTGTTTTGAAAAAAAAAAAGGCCGAAAAAACTGTGCAAAACAGGAACAAAAAAAAAATTCTCATGGTGAAGCTATGTACCAATTCTCAACACAAAACAATGAACTGTTTTGAGAACAAAGTCTGAAAAACTGAAAGGACTGAAGAAATGACAGACTGATGGACTGACGCAAGAGGTGTAAACATACAGTACCCCTCAATACCAGGAACAGACCAATAAATTTCACTTTTAAACATGACTGTGATAAAATATTGGGCTGAGGGAAAATTAGGTATTGACAGCACATGTTGTGGCAAATGTAAACTTGTGCCTGTTGGCACAATACTGGTAATGAAATAAATGTGATACACGAAGGGAACTACACCTACTTAGAGCAGCTTCAAACAATGTGTACCATGCAGTGTATATTAAGACCTGATCGATATCTAAAAGACTTAGTTACCTTGGGAGAAACTTGAGTTGTGCTGAGAACTGTGACTGAGCCTGGATATAACCTGTCTTAGGCAGCAGTTCAAGATGGTTCCTCAACTCTTTACACACCTCAAACTTGAGGCGCAGGGCCGTAGTGGCACGGTTGTTCACAATGATTGTGTCCTGGTACAGCCGGTCAAACATGCAGATCTTCAGGTCAACTGTCTGACGATCCACCCAGACCGGCACATCTATGGCACTGGCCAGAGCCCGCAACGAACACTGACAGACAATAGGACAGTTACAAATACATGTATTGTATTAAATAAGCCTCAAACCTGACAATGTGACAAAGTGGAAACATTAAAATAGACGGTAAAGGCTATGAATAGAAGCAATGTGGCCATCATTCAAACAACTAATTATCAATGACAAAAGCACTTAAGAAAAGTATTTGTTCTTGAATTAGATACACTACCCACAACATTTATTCTCGATGAAACAACCTGCCCATTTCAGTTCTTTTTCTCTGGGTGTTACAAATAGCTATGCTGCAAAGTATGTAGATTAAAACAGGACTTTTTGTTCTAATTACCATTGCTCACAGATTAAGAAAAAACAGTGCTACAAATATGTACATGTACTTAAACTGTTGGTGTGAGTAGCAATGCAAATTCAATCATACCGATACTTTGAGACTGTGCTATACTGGGGAACGAATAAAATTCTAAATCTAAATTCTGAAGGGCAATTAAAATCGTTTTAAGGGGAGATCCAGAGACAAAAGGCCTTTGAAAGTGGGCAAGTTTGTTTCTTCATTATGAAATATTCTTCACAATGTAATAAAAATGTTGGTTAACATGCCAAGGCTATGGTAGCATCACACAAAGACCTTGTTTTTTGTTTGACAATAGTCACATATATACACGGTACAAGCTTTGCACAATTAATTTCATGACTGACAAGCATTAATTTCTTTATACATTTTCCTTTATTTATAGGTTGTAAGGCACAATCACTGCTTGCCCGGGAAATGTACATGTATATCCAACAAAGATGCTTACGCTTTCAGACAGCGGGTCAGCAAAGTTGATGAGAAATTCACAATCCACCTTGCCAGGGATGGTAGGCTGCCACATCACCTCCAACCTGACAGAACTGAAGGTACCAATTTCCCCTGACCCTTGCCCTTTGACCTTCATGCCATCCACAGTGTCCAGATCCTCTAGCTCACTGACCCCATACGCATTACTTCCCTCCTCTACATAACAGCCAAACAGAAAATAAAAAACAGAAAATAAGTCAATGGCATTGCTAAATTTCAATCGCCATACCTGTGTATAAAGATACATTCAGAACGGATATCATCCGCTGATATTTAAGCAGCAGGAACATCCATTAATTGCAAAGGCAATTTGTTGCATACCCCTGGCAGTGTCGTTTGACTCCTCAACATCCTCTCCTGGTATCTCAGGGGCTGTATCAGCATCTCCAGCTGTCATCACAGCAGGTGTCTCCTCCCCCACCAAAGTCTGATCGACCACTGGTGCCTCTAAAAACATAACAGGCAAGGCAGTGAGGGTGAATTAATGACATGATGCTTCATTTAAACCATTCTCATTTTCTCATAAAACTTGTAACCCATTATAAGAAAATCTGTTATTACGGATATAATAGTATAGATTATTATGGAGTTCATTTTCACAAATTTTCTACTGTATATGAGTAACAAAGTTGATTTAAACTCTACAATATACACATGTACTAATTACTTCTCTAATTGGGGTATAACACCAAAATTCAATAATATTTTATCCTTACTCTATTATCAAGTTTATGGCTGAGGAAACCCAGCTAGCAACTGACATTTGTGACTTGATGCTGTAGCGAATTATGGAATTCTAGCAGACAACCTCCAACATGTAATTATGGATTGTTTTGGTGGCTTAATGCTTCGAGTGACTACCCTGAAGTTGGGAGACCCAGGGTCAAACCTGTATCAGGTGATGCCAAAGATTTTAAAAATGATACGTACAGCTGCCTCCCTTGGCACTCAGCACTGAGAGCTAGGTTAGAGCAAGGAAACAGGACTGAGTGATGCTTTTATAGCCAAATGATAAAACATTCAAACCTATAGGCTGTTTCTCAGACAACTGTGAGGAAACATGTAGTTGTATTACAATACTGTATGCTCCACTTGAAATAAGATTTAACTGTGATTCCTACTGATACAATGGTGGAGAGAACCTACCCTGGGTCTGTGTGACATCTGGTTTGTCTGTTTTGTTCAGGCTGTCAGACACTGGGCTCTCCCCTCTCACTGTATCAGAGGTGGTCTACAATACAGCAGTGAGCAATGATGAATACCCCTGTCACTAAGAGGTTTAATAATCAATGTCACGCATGGCTTAAAATTAGACAAAATACATGTACATGTCATAGAGAGAAATCAAGGAACCATGTGTCTTCACAAATACGTCAAGTGTTCTTGCATGTCACACAAGGTAAAACTGGAAACGAAAGAAAACTTTTGTTTCCGTGTTATTCTCACAAACTAACAACAGCAGCTGTAATACAATTAATTTTTTTTACAATTGTGTTCATTAATGTAAGTCCATATATATGGATCCTTATCTTTCAACTTTGCTTTTAAGACGTACAAGTCTGGGCACTAAAGTAGCTCTTTAACACATACAGGTCTAAGCACTGAAGTAGCTCTTTAAACATTTTAATGGCAGATAATAGAGCCTACTAAATTTGTATGTGTTCATTATTTCACATGCTCATTCTCATACTGTTTCTACATTATTTTCCCCAAATACATTATACAGCACATTTTGCCGATTCCAAATCACCCTGTTTTGGTGCCTGACACAAGGAATTGCAGCATACAACTGTACCTGATCCACATGGATCATAATCCATGAAGGATGCATTTTAACAGGGTACCCACACATCTCTATATACATCATGTGTTGAAGAATAAAATTACCATGGTAAACAGACGTACAGGCAGACAGACATAGAGTATACCTACATGCTTGACCATCACAATGATAATGCACATGATAAACTTCAATCGTGTTCTACATCTCACATGATATAAATATATGAGTATTTGTGTATGAAAAGTGGAATGGTTACAGAGCTAACTTAGAGATTAAAAAATGTAAAACCATAGCCATCATGACTAGATCACAAAAATGTTCGATGCAATGTTACGAACAAAAAGTGTGAGCGCATAAACTAAACAGAACACTTAGGAGTAACCCTGGAAATGATTTCATGACAAACACACAGCTATTAAAATACATGTATAAGTACTAAACTGTATTACATTGTACACTGCACTTGGCTGAGGGCTACTTAACACTTAAAGTATACTTCATAAAGCTGACCCCTGAACAATACCGCTAAAGAAAAGCAACCAATCAAAAGTAAATACATACAATACATGCATGTACACAGAATAAAACACAACATAAAAAGTACAATGACCTAACCTGAACAACACTGACAATCAGCACCATGCACATAAACAAATGAAATGCTTATTACATGAGCACAACTGTAAAGACAAAGACAAAACACTATACTCAACACAGAAGTATATGAACCAAAGATGAATAACACCCATCACCAATACAACAGTGATAGATTAGGCCAAGTATTAACGCATACAGAACAACAAACTGAACCCCAGTGAAAACCACTGAAGTCTTCCAGTACCAATAAAAACTGATCAATGTATTGAAATGATGATAAGGCACACACCTGAATATCTGGGGAACATGCCTGAAACCATGAATACACACATGCACACTTAGTCCTCTTACACCAGCTCATATTTGAGACACATAACGCCAGTACATAAGAGCATCCATGTATGAACCTCGCTGAACAGATTGTTTAAAAATACTCTGAGGATATTTTTTTAAAGATGACATTTGTACTTTTATTTATTTATTTGATTGGTGTTTTACGCCGTACTCAAGAATATTTCTCTTATACGACAGCGGCCAGCATTATGGTGGGTGGAAACCGGGCAGAGCCCGGGGGAAACCCACGACCATCCACAGGTTGTTGGCAGACCTTCCCACTTACGCCCGGAGAGGAAGCCAGCATGAGCTGGACTTGAACTCACAGTGACCACATTGGTGAGAGGCTCCTGGGTCATTACGCTGCGCTAGCGCGCTAACCGACTGAGCCACGGAGGCCCCAGTTTGTACTTTTAGCCTCCACAAAACTAACACTATAATGTCTTACTTACTATACATCAGTGCATGCTCTCAGAGCTGGCAGAATCTGTACATGGAGGATGCATGCTAATGGTACTTGTGTAAAACACAGGTGAGGAGAGTAGAGGAGACTGGTAAGCAAATGTAATATGACACACACACAAGCACCACCACTTACCAGTCTGCCCAGAGACGTGGCTGCTGATGTCACTGTCCTCTGCTTCACACCTGTTCAAATAAAACAACAAATTTTGATTTAATTGAAGTAATGATTTCAAATTTTATTTATATACATTTTAAAAGGGGTACACAAACCTTCTCCAAAATACAGTTTATAATCAAAGAGAGATAAACAGCATTTGGTCACTTTTGTTAAAAGTTTAGAAGTAAAAAAAAATGAGTGGCACTCTTCTTTACCTGATTTATACTACTTGTGTAAAAAACTTCCTATTATCCCCAATCAAACCTCCTATTATGAATTAACAATTACATAAAAACACCTTTTTACAGAATCTTTCATAAAATGTTATTCATTTTACAGAAAATGAATTTGCATGAAGCCCAATGATTCTCAGTGAGATCTCATAAATACACATCAACAGGCAAATAGCACGGATAAAACCAGGCATTCAGAGAATGCTGATAGCTCGCCTGATTGAGCCGTTTGAAAAACATTCAAATATTGACCTCTAAACCAAAATAAAGTAGAATGATAATAGACACTGTCATACACATATATTATCCTCTAATTATAGTGCTAAGATCTTGACATTAAATCAACAGACCAAAATTATTACAATGTCACAACTATCACTGTTTATCGTATGCCTAAGGACTGCAGAGCGGTGACTTCAAATGCAACCCTGTGAATACCCGAGCAAATGTTGAGCTATATGAGGAAAAGACTTCCATGGTCTTTGATTTGCAAATCGCTTCCTATCTGTGTACTATGGGAGGCCACTGCAACCTTTTAATTGGCGAAAACTTCAACCAAACTGGACAAAGACAGCATCTGATCCCCTTCTCACAATATCTCTCCCTACTTTGTACAGGTGAGCCAAAAAGGGATATTTATATAAAGTACACCCTAAAGCATATATATCAGTTCGCCACGTTCCAAGATCACCTTCGCCATTCCAAACCGCTCTGGATTCTACCAGGCTGTTGCACTTCTCTGTGCCAAACTTACCTGTGACTTTAAAGAACTCATAAGATGTAGCCAGTGCTCCTTTGTTTGTCAGTGTGAATGTTCGCTTCAGGGTTTCTCCAATCACAGCTGTGCCAAAGTCAACTGTGTCTTGATCTACCATCAGCTGTAAATATATTGACATATTATATTCTCAAAAGGCAATTAAATTTTACATCTATCCCTAAAATCAGTGGATTTAAGCATGTACCAGACGCAGTTTTCGATTCACTTCATTACAACAACAAATGATGTCCCAGCCATTTGCCTATCCTTCATTAAACATGTAGTATTTGTGTATAGACAAACTACAAACACGTTATCATCACTTTTGCAATATTTGAAACCCAACCCCATCCAATAATATAATTCAAAAGATTAATCTTATCCTGTAACATTACATTTTCTTTTTTGTGTTTCTTTTTGGCAGACTGACCCCAAAGTAAAGTGATACTACATCAAATCTGAAAGGGACATTACTCTGTTGTCACAGTGGTAACACTGTATCTCAAACCCTACATATTATAGACAACTGTATTTCGTAGTTATTGGCTTGTTATCATACAATATATATTTCAGCTGGCTATACTGACATCACACTTCTTGGTGGTACATCTGAGAGGGACAGAGAATGGACCAGTCTGTGCCATGAAGTTCACCTCTCCCATTAGATCCTCGTTGATCTGAAATAATCAATCAAATAATATTGTTAATATTAGCAGAAAGCATCTTACAGATCAAGACTGTTCAAGTGGTACAAGATTTGTTTTAAAATCACTTGTTGAATAGCAGCCTGGTATTAACAGTACCATATATAACCTGTAAACAAAGAAATATATATATATTGAACATCTGACTAAAAGCTACACTATCTCATTTTATTTCTTGCAAGTTTTTCTGTTTTAACAGAAATAACCAACAGAATAGTATCAACTTAATTAGTGTGAATTAGAAAAGCGAGTACACATGCAGTTCCTACCATTGGTTTAAAGGTAACCAGCATCTCACAGGTCATTCCTGCTGACATCTGACCTGGAGGATCAAAACTGAAAGCGAAAATTACAGTTGAGGATTATATTTATATGTAAATGTACCTAAACACAGCTCAGATGTACATCCATTAATAGCCTTACACATGCATTAAGATCTTCAAATCAGACATGATAAAACAAAAACAAACATATTAACGTTCTATAATGACATGTACGTGTATATTTTTAGTAGGAACTTATGTTCAGATACAAAATCTCAGCTTTAAAACCACATGAGTGAAAGTGCTTGATCATTGGGTATTAAAGCTAATAATTGTCCCTAAAACTGAGTCTGAAAGCTTTAATGTATGCTTTTTTTTTCTTTTATAAATCAAATTCAAAGACATGTGTCCTTGAAAAGTCCATACTCACTGAATGTCAATAAAGTCCTTCAGATGCTCTGTAATGCCAATGTATTTACAGTAGTTGACGCTGTAGGAGACATTGGTCAGGATCACCCGCTTCTTGTAACACTTGCCCACATCAAAATCCTGCACACACAACACACAAATACAAGGGCTGATGAAAGATTCATAATAATAATGACATTCATGTGAGGAATACTGATACAACAGTCCAATAAAATGAACTTAGACTGAATGACTGCATGGGTGCGTACGTCCTCCCATAGTGACGCTACTTTTCTGAGGCATGTTCTAGAAAGAGAGTATACTGCAGTTCTTACATCAGATGACGGTGCTTTCGATGGTCACTTATTTGTACACTATGTGCTGTCACCACAGTTAAGTTTGATATACAGCTGTCCCCAGGCCATCAGAGTTGGAGCCAGTCTTTTTGAATTATTTTGATTGCATAACTTAACATTTTGAATTCCACTGGCACACTGACTTTTTTTTGTCGAGTATAAATATCAGGACTATGTATGCAGTATATATAGGCTTTGCATCCATGACAGGTAGTTGCAGAGGACATTGCCTTATACTTGCTTTATATGATGGCTAGCATCATACACTTTATCCATAAAAAGTTAATTTATTTATTCATTTAATTATTTGATTGGTGTTTTATGCCATACTCAAGAATGAATGTTCATTTAATATATAAATATTAACTACATATATCAACACTATATTTGCGTGGAACTAGCTGATGGTGTAAACTGACTTACTTTTCTATTTCTTGATAGAAATGATATTATTTACTTATTATTTTTTTCCTTGGTGTTAACACAGTGCTCAAGAACGTTTCACTTATAGGACAGCTGCCAGGTTTATGAGCGGAAGTAACCAGAGTATCCGGAGTAAACCACCGACTTTCACCAAGCACCTGGGAGAGACGGTCAGAGACCTCATAGTCATAGAGAGCAATCGCTTCTACTCTCTGAGCCTGTATGGCCACCTGATGATATTTGCAGGGGCTTTTTTCCCTATCAAAATGAGGTTTCCAGTGTGCACTCATTCTAATGTGTCACATTTTATCAATGCCTTTACATGGGTATTTATAACACACGCGTACCTTGAAATGGACCACATCGGGTTTGCTGTAGAATGCAGCCCCTTTGAATTCTCGACCTGCCGCCACCTGCCTCGTAACTATACTCTGCTTTTGCTTCTCAAAATTTTTCTCTAGAATGTCCTGTGAAAAAATATCAATCAAAAGTGTTTTAACACTACCATGACATTGAAATCCAAGAATGTGCAGATGGAACAGCATCATTACTGCCCATTAAACAACAACGAAATTCAATGATGTAATTCTTCTAAAGGCGATAAAAAGAAGGAAGTAATAAAAATGTCTATTATGGTTCTATTTCCCAAAATTCTTTGTAACTGAGATGAAACTATAAATGACAATATTCAGTTAACCTGTTGAAGTCAAAAAATGGACAGACCAGGATCCAAACTTCATCTTTTTTAAGGAAATTCACAATCTAGCTGAGATCCTTGACATAAACAATAAACCATATCTCTTCATTCCAGTGAACTGCAGCATTAGTCATATAAGACTCATGAGATAGTTATACCACCATGACACCATAACCAGAATGAAACTGAATTCTCTCTCAAAACAAAAATTACCATTTCCATCTTGGTGGCTCCAGGTATTTTCCGAGGCCCATCTATCTCCTTTGGAACCTTATAAGGCTTATGCTGGTCCCATAATCCCTCAAACTCGGGCACTGCCAAGTTCACTCGGCTGCCATCTTCTGTTATAAAAAAGATTCACATTATGAACGAAATACAGTACTATCTAATGAAGTAGCACTAATGCTCCGCAAGATTTTCTATACCAGCCATCTTATCTGACTAATTCCAGTGAGTAGGCCCTGCAGTCCATTTACCACATATTCACAGTAAATGTCACATGTACAAGTTCAAGTTCATGACTTAAATCCCACTGATACCCATGATTAGAAGCATAATTTACTTACCAAACACCAAACCATATTAATACCATGCAGATCAGTCATCTACCTGATTGCTACCAATGGTGTGGTTTTCATGTTGTTCAAGTTTATCCATCAAAGCAAGGAAATTCTTTGAATGACGATGGGAAAAGAGCTCAGGCAGTCAAGAAAAAGGCAGATAATCAATAAGTGTGGGCAGCATCTAGTTATGCTAATGGAAAGTAAATTTTTTTAATTGAAGAAACCTTGTACATATACAGCCTGCACCCATGGGACCAAGTAAAACAAGCCAACAAAGTTAACTTTGAGCAACATGTTACCCCAATATGTGATCATCCGAGCACAAAATCATACCACGTGGTAAGAATATAAATTAAAAATATATCTACCAAAGCATCAATTCCGGGGTTCAAGCAGGTATTTTCGGCCTGTGCGGTGTTACTTCCAGTTAACTGAATGGTGTCTTAATGCACCATTAAGGGATATAAACAACTTTATTAGAAAGCCTACATTTCTCCTAGACATCAATACATTATATGCACACTACATGTAAATGTGACAAATGTAGTAAATCGGCCTTTTGGCAATTGCTCAGTGACAGCAAATCATGCAAACACCGGTGAATGATTTTCAGCCTTACGTACAGTACATATATATAACTTTTCACTCATCAGTTTTTATCTTTACAGCTATACCAATTTGCTGTCAGGTGACCCACATACATGGGCGAAATTGCACTTTTTTTGCAATTTGATCGCAATTTGCAGGAGTATACATCGTATCAAAAAAATAAAATAAGACCAGATTCATCATCTGAACGTCAAATTTACATTAGGTAAGATGCTTAGAAATGACAAATACGAATTTTTTGTTTCACTTGACATCACTTCCCCTTTATCAGCTAAAACTTATTGCACTCTTCTCCTTCCCAAATTATCCACAGGGAATGTTTGTTACATGCGCTAAATTTCAAGTAAATCGGACATGAAATTCTAAAGACTCTTAATGACTCTTAAATATTTTCATGTCAACCCAAAATGGCCACCAGGTGACATGACTCAGGGCGATAAAAGCTCTAAAGGGTCAGAATAATGCATAAACTGCCTTGCATCAGGGTACAATAAAATCTCTACTGGTTATAAATACATATACAAGTAGGTTTTGACTCAGGGCAACAAAATTATGATGAAAGTGAGCCTCCTTAATCAGCACACTTACCTTCCTCTGGAGCAGCCACCTCCTGTTCTGCCTCACTGCCAGTGTTCTCCTCCTCCTCATCATCAGATTCCTTGGCATCCTCATTACCCTGTCCAACCTGATCCTTACCAGTCTCCTCCACTGGCTGTCCCTGCTTGACATAAGATAAATCTACAATCATCTTTTGTCTCAAATATTTAGTTAAATTGTCAAAAAAAAAGAGAAAATTTGTGTCAAATTTAATTTTAGTGACTTCCAAACTGCTGATTGAGGGTATGGAAGTACAAAGTCAAATATGTATACATGTACAATATATAGCAACATTAACTTACTGTCTTCTGTTTTTCTTGTTCCTCCTGTTCAATTAAGTAAGGCTCAAACTCAGTCAAACTTGGTTCAATTATGCCAGCTTCTTTGAACATCTTCAAGGGTTTCTTCCTGTGAGGCCCCAGATTCTACAATAACAGGAACATGAATAATGCTGTGTACAATTAAAGATAAAATATTATAGGATACTGAAATGGGTAAAGAAAAATCTTTGAACACATATTCGTGGCAAAATTTGTTCATTTTGCCACACACTGGCTGATATCGTTAAATTTCGTTAAACATTTCTGCAATTACGTATAGACAAGAGGTTTAATCTATATTCTGGAGCTGATATATCTGCTCATTGGTAACAGTTTAAAAAGTTACTCAAAGATGTAAATCTGCTGCCCTAGTAATCACTTGGAAACTATTCTTTGCCACAAAGACAAATCATGAAACACAAACATCAGACAAACATAAACCAAAGTGTTACTGTATACAGAAGGTGATAGGCTTGTGCGATAAAAGCTCTAAGGGTCAGAATAATGCATAAACTGCCTTGCATCAGGGTACAATAAAATCTCTACTGGTTATAAATACATATACAAGTAGGTTTTATAGTACAAAACATAAGCAAGGTAGAAATTCACATTTTCACTCATGTTCTTCACATCCATCCATAAATACGGCTGTTTTTTCTTCCTCTTTTTCAGTCTCTCTTCCTCCACTAAAATGCGATTCATGATTCCAGCCGTTTTTTCTTGGGTTTTTGCTTTGAACTGTCTGCAAAAAGGAAAAAAAAAATTTAAAATCTTCTGATGAGAGATGTCTTTAAGATCATTACAGAAAACATTATGCAAATTAGCTATCTGGATCCACTTTTGAACCATCAAGTTCCCCCAGTTTCGACTGCAACATTTTTCGAAATAAATTTGATACTTAGTTATCAATATGACAGTCAGTAGAAAATAAAAGCCATAGGCATTTCTTACTTCTCACACACATGCATAACCATTTCATTTCCTTTTTTCTAAAACATCTTGTGCCATAAAAGGGAATTTTTTCTCTTATTATTCCCCCGTTTCCCTGGTCTAGGAGTCAGAACTCACCGCTTCTCATTTTCAAATTCCTCGAGTCGTTTCTTGATGAGCATGGCCTGGTCAGGGTTACCTCCCTGTTCCAGAATCGCCTGTCTCTCTGCCAGCTCCTGTAACTGACGCTCTCGTTCTCTTGCCCTGTCACGTGCTCGGATGGCATTTAGGTTCTCCTGAGAAATTCATCATAAATACCATAAAAGCAATGTAAAAGGAAGCACACTAGGTGAAAGGCAGACTTAACTCCTTAACAATATGCTTCATGAAACTACATGTAGCCCATGGAAATTTTGCACCTGGGAGTACTTTAATGAAAGGTCCAAATGCATTTTCTCTACCCAATCTTTACTCCTATTACCAATGACATCAAACATTCTTGATGACCCAATACGTGTATCACTCATTATTTTGTAAACCGAGACCTTCAAACTTTCTAATCACAACATGAATTACAACCATATGATGTCACTGAGTCTTAGTGTGTCAATAAACTGGTGGTTTAATTACTCACTCTGTTTGCCTTGATGTCAGTTTTAAGCTTTATCACAGAGTCCATTTTTGTCTGCAAATCTGACTTCTGCCTCTCTTCAGATTCCTGTTCACGACGTTTCATTCTAGGACAAACATGACAAGTACTTGACAAAAACTCTTTGGCGTTCAACAGTATGCACTGCTACATAAAATAAACCACGCCTACTGTAATTGATAAGTCAATCAGAAAGTGGTTTTAAGAAACTTATTATGGCAAGGGTTTAGACTTTCTGGATATACTGTAGCAAAGAATTGATTGAAACAGCTTCAAACCAGAAAGGCCTATTGGTCAAATGCTCAAGACAGTTGACATGTAGAGGTGGCAATTAGATGCCTGACTGCGGAAGTCACTAATTCAAAACCCGCAGTGGTTTCACCTCATTTTGAGCATAAAATCTTTGCTCTATCAAGAAAGTGTAATTCCTACTTGTAAAGTCAAGTGGAAAAAATGGTCAAGCTCTGTAGTCCCTACATATGTTTTATATGAATTTATTTATTTCTCCAAATTTCTAGAGCTTCAAAATTACACTCTCCCCTGATTTGAGTCTTTCACTCTGGGTGAAAACATTTTTACCCTCTGGAGAACAATTTCCACCCAGGCGAATCCCAATAAAAAGTTACAAAACTTCAAATAAAAGAGTTAGATATAAAAGTCATATGTGGGCATCTTCGATGTGTTTTGTATTACTTGTGTCAGGGAGCCCTTAGTTCGTGGGCATTGGCTGTGGGTGATAAATAAATTAATAAATAAATAAACAAATCAAGAATTTAAATCAAAACAAGTTAACCTGATGATGTATAGCATAGGAAAACTGTTTGCTGTTTAACATTTTAGCCCAGATTATTTCACTTGAAAACAAGTCAGGTTTATGGATGGAAACAGTCCAACAGGTCTGGGAATGTGTGGGTGAAAGGTAACAAGAGTTGGATTTGAACAAGACATTGTAGGAACAGCTATCATTTGTGATAGGCCAGAGAGGGCCAAGCAGATAAAGGAGACAAGCTTTCAAAAAATTATGACAAAAATTCTGACAAAGTTGTTTTGTATTTTAAAATTCTTTAAACATAATTGAGAAGAAAATAATTATACATATTTATAGTGATGATTGCTAATGGTCGTCACAGTCATTAAAAGACTTACATGGCTATGGTCTGCTTGACATAGACCTGAGTCTCCTCCTGGGCCCTTCTGGCATCCTCCATCGCTCTCTGTTGCTTCATCTGACCCATCGCCTGAGCCTCCCTAAACAATCTGGGGGAGAATGACAAGAGATCTTGTATAAATTATTGTGCTAAAATATGAAGCTAGTTCTATATGACATTTGGTCAGCAAAAACAACATTAATTTAGAACAACTGAGTGAGAGAGAAAAAATTCACCTACTACCTCAGCCTCTTTAAAGGATCTGGGGAGGAAGAATACATAACCTCTACCATGCTAATCATTTGTCATTTGGTCAATCAGAAACACATTAAAACTGGCTACAAATGCACTACTGACAATTCCTCTTACAACTGATACTTTTTGCTCCATGGAAACCAACTATTAAACATCGACTATAACAAAAGAAAAAATTAATTTCCTAAAATCTCTCCATCAGCATGGATTATCTGAACATTACAATTTCATATACAGCGATACCGGTGGCCAAGCATCACAGCCCAACTGAATGTCAATTATGAAAACACTACGAAAGTAGCACTGAACTAATTTGCCATGATGTTAACAGATGTTAACATTCACACAACGAATAGCTTTATTCAACTGCCTACGTATATAGACAATGGAAAATTCAACACAATCAACCTGCATGAACAAACAGTATTTGCACAGTATTTACAAAAACAGGCAACATGGAGAAAAAGCATGACAAAAATGAAAAATGATCAACTGGGTTTGAGTGAGTGAGTGCTAAGGCTTTAACGTCATACTTAACAATGTTTCAGTCATATGATGATGAAGGAATCCTTAGAGTGCATGTAATGTGGCTCACTGTCGCAGGACGGATTTCCATCACTCTTTTATCTAGACTAATAAAAATCCAAACGATTTCAATAGGTGTCCCTATCTTTACATCTTTTACAAGTTCTCCAGAAGTTACTAGTAACTGTAACATCATCCCATTAGTAAGTTCTCACCGTTGCCTGGACAACCTTGTCTCCTGGGCTTTATTAGCAAACTTCTCTTCCTTCCTGATTCGTATCACAGCTGCATCAGCTTTCTGTTTCTCTAGCACTTCTTCTTTCTTCTTCAAATCGTGTTCCTCCAGTAAAAACTTACCCTTTTCTATGTTTGCCTTGTTTAGATCATACCTAACAGGGTAAAGGGTACAGAATGAGAGAGGCACAAAAGATTTTTTACCAAACACAATACACATACCAAATGTTTCATACTTCACATCAAGAAAAGTCAGTAATCTATTTTAAGTTTTTTTTTTGTTTTTTTTTTGTTAACTGATGTATCAATGTGTGATTCTTCTGCCTGATGGCTCATCTTGCATCTGGACTTGTTGGACTTTCTGGGGGCAATTCAATACTGGCATCCTCAAAATTCACTCCATAAAAATTCTAAACAAAATTTAAAAACTAGCCTCTTTAAATGTCATGAAGCTCAAATTGTCCATCCATATTTAGGACTGGGGCAACATTTTCTCCTTGTATATAAACAAACAGACAAATATGCTTCATTTTTTCATTGTCCACAAGCTGTAATCCATCAATCAAATCAGCAGCCTGAGATTCTTCCTCATGAATAACATTTTTGATGGCCAAATAATGTCTGGATTTATATGTGCACATATATCACCATTGTGTAACCAAAGCAGTCCAGTGTGCAGAGCTGGTTTTGAAGTGCTGGTGAATACCAGGTGAAACCACTTCACTCCAGCTAAGTATACGAGAAATGCAATTGAAAAGAACAGCAGACCCGACAGGCATGGTCCCCTTATACAAATGGTGTTAAATGAGCACTTAAGTACAAAGTGTTAAATCAGCATTTACATACAAAGTGTTAAATCAACATTTACATATAAAGTGTTAAATGAGCATTTACTTGAAAGATACATCTCTAGAACAAAATGTATAATGTAGCTGGCACATGAAATCCCTACAAACATATGCTTATGACAACTCACTCAGACTGAACCAAGGCAGACTTTATTCTCACAGCCAAGTCTTGTTCTGTGTCTAATTCCTCACAAACTCGCTCATGATATGACCTCAGGCGAAACAAGGCAGCCCTGGTAAAAGAAACAAATATGTTGTACACATGTTCATATTTTAACAATTTATACATTTCAGCTTCATGATGCTGACACAAAGCACAATGTCGATACCAATACATGCTGTCTCTCCAATAAAATAACAAAACTATGGACACTGTATTTCATCCAGAAGCTTTATAGCACATGTAGCTTACGTATTTTGTTCCGCCTCTGCGTTCTGTGTATCCTTAAACACCTGGTCTCTCTCCTCTTCAAGCTGCTCTATACGCTCCTTGCATTTCTTCAGCTCCTCCCTGTACAAACAGATGTATGTATTACCATCTTTCTTTAACACTCTCGTACATGTTAAACATCTACCAAATGGTACAGATATTTACACAGATTTCCGCAATTTGTGTAAATTACCTTAATTATATATATATATAGATATATATGTTTTTTTTTGAAAATCCCTGAAGTTAATCACTGCACATCAAATTTATGACAAACATCAAGGAATTATAGTGTTCAACATTTATATACAAAGTGGTGCATTCACATCAGAAAATGAGAATGAATTAATTAACGAAGGCAGAGGAGAGATATACTATCATTAAACATGTGATACCAAATTTCTATAGGTACATGTACCCTAATTCCTCAGCCATTTCACATATGAAAGGGTAACTTTCAATGAATTGCAGGCTTTTTCTTTTTGATTTGATTTTGAAAATAAAAATACATTGGTTGGGTTGGCCAGTTTCAGGAATTATAAAGTATAATTTTAAAAATACACAAAATAATGACATGAGAATATATGTTGGAAAAAATATCTTCCAAATATGCAAAAGGGTCGAAAAATGGGAGTAATCGCTGAAACCTCTTTATCATCATCATAAAAATAGCAAAAAAATTATCCAGTTTCATTTCATGGTGCCACAGCTTTTTAATGGGAGGGTGTTTAGGTGTCCTGTGCACTCTTCATTATTCATCGGGTGGCCAAATGAGGATGATGACTGAGACCTAATTAGTATATCTCATAATTTCTCTCTTAAAGACCAGGATAAAACCTTCATTCAGACACCAGAAAGTTTCTCTGAGCATTGCCTTGTGGAGACAGGACCAAGTAGACAGTATCAATCAGGGTTTTTTATGCACAAATAAAAGAAACTTCACAACCATAATATTCATGCCCTCATAATCATTAGAGCACAAACTTAAATAATTAATAAGCTTCATCTGCTCACCTGGTTTTGTCTGCCACATATTTCTTGTGTTTGACTTTCTCATCTAGCTCATTAAGGTAAGCCCTAAAGTGAATCATCCGCAGCTGTTCCTGACGTGATATTCTCTCCTCGGGAGTGGCTGGGTACTCAGTGTCACTACAGAAACAAGCAAAGTATATTTGTTAGTTATAATGCAGGCTGAAGTTGAAAACAAATGATGTAAATCCTCTTTGTAGAGAACATAGGTAGGCCATATATGTATCTCCATCAAAACAATTTAGCTAGAAAATACACGCATCATTGAAAATTACGAACTGTTTACTTCACACTTCCATGCGCCCTTAGAAATGTATTAAAGTTACTGAAATTAAGTATCGCTATATCTTTGCTGCTGGCCCACACATATGCAAAGAGACAATTTTGTTACCTTTAGAGGGCATCCATTTAACAAAACAGGTGATTCAGAATTAACTTGGAAAGAAACAGTTAGCACTGGTTAATCATGAATGTTATCACGACGACAGCAGCTGACTCTGACTCAGCGCTAATTTGATAAAAGCTCCTTTTATGAGAAAAAATGTAAATGTTTTATTGAAACAAGAGATTCATCAAGTACTGATTGACTCAATCAGTAACAACAAATATCCTACTCAACAACAGTGTCCTCTTCTATGTCAGATTCCAGATCCAGGTCCACATCTTCATCCCCATAGTCAATAATTCCCCCATCCTCGTCGATGAAATCAGTCATAAAGTTCTCTTCTCCTGTCACTTCAACAGCATCCATTATTTTATCAAGGTCTTGCTGAGACCCCACCAAACTCTCCTGTGTTTCCATAATTGCTGCAAAATTAGAAAATTTTATGACAATGAAACATATGACAGTATAGTAAGACAATAATTATAAATATGTATGTACACTTAATTTGAGTGTTGCAGCTCAACTCAAAACATGATTGCATGTGTCTTCTAGTCTGATATCTTAACTTTAATGAACTGGGACTGAAAAAAAAAAGGCTGTAAAAAGTTTTAAAAATTGTAAGAATGGTTGGTTTTTTATGTTGCTTCAGAAAGATGAGATAACACCAAAATGCAAGCATATACATGGTATTTCTCTTTGCATTAAGTGTAAGAATACAATGTAAGACTACCAGTGACAGTTGTGGGTGTAGGTGTTGCTTTTATTGGAAGAAATCATGCAAACAATATGGTTCTTCTGTTGCCAGGACACATTAGAAAGTATTATGGATGTACCACTCAAAACATGCATGATGCATTATATACTTTATCTTTATATTTGATGTATAATTATTATGTGTGGAGGAAACTGGAGTGCCTCAATCATATTATATAGTGACAATACATATATCATTAATTTGTTATGATACATTTCTTGACAGGTTTCGAGAAATCACTTCAAACTGTCAGAAAGCTTTTGTGGCCGAGTGCCGTGCAATGCCCCGAGAGCCTCTCAGCAATGGTGTCACCAGCTCATGCTGGGTTCCTCTCCAGTCATACGTGGGAAGATCTGCCAGTAACCTGCGGACGGCCGTAAGTTTTCTCTGACAGGCGTTGTAAAACGCCAATCAATTAAATAAATAAGTAAAATTATAATTACTTCCCGTGTAAGAGTAAGCATGGTCGATTGAACATCCATTATAACTTAATTTGTCTTATATCTTTCAACATTTAATTTATTTAAGTTGCAACATTGCTCGAGTTACACACGCCTATGCTGCAAACAACAACAAACGATATCCACGGGTCACAGATTATCGGTTAGTTGCCGAACTTGGAATATTAAGAATAAAAACTCAGCATCAGGTTAAACCACTTGCCTTTTCTTGTCGCAGTAGCTTCTTCTAATAGTTTGTTCCTGTTACAAATATACGTTGTTGAAGAAGGGATGAAGTGCTGTCTGCTAGCGTCGCTCGCACTGTGTACATTCCGCCATCTCTAGCAACCGATCAGCAGCGCAATCTAGGCCTGGAGGGGAGGTAACTCATGCACAACACCATACCACACCACATTCATATATAGCTGATCCAGAAAATGCGCAATCAAGCTCTTCACGTACGTTGTTATCAAAAGTTCTGCAGGAAAATAAACATTTTGGAAAAGATTCTGTTCATTTTTCAAAAAAAAAAAAAAAACTGCGCTGTAAAATGCATGTGAGTACTTAGTTAAATTAACTTAATTAAAAGTTGAGTTTATTTTCAAAAAAATTCTGACCGTAATGAAGGGAGGTAAATGTCAGAAATTGTCCAAAGTAAACCTCGACGTTTAATTTAACTGAACAAAATACTAATGAATTTAAATACACTGGTCGAAGAATTGGATTTGAAAGGTCCAATACAATACAAATATGTATCCACATATGATTTCTCGACTGTCTACAGTACGATCCCTCAACAAGATTTAAATCAGCCGTCTTACTATAAGCTCTATGTTTTTGGTGTTTCAAAAGACGGGCCATGAATTCTTAAATGTCAGAGCTCACAAGACATTTTTTTTTTTAGCTCAAACTCATATTTAGGTTACCACCGCACGGTTGGTAGAACTATTCGAATTTCTGATGAATAACATCTACGACGCATATGTATTTGAAAATCGGCAAAGGTGATATGAAGGCCTACATATCTCAGTGTACAGGCCTACAAACTGCACGCCCCTATTAGCAAACCTTTACTTATTCCTGGGACACATTGGCATATTCACACATTAGCATGAATGCGACTAATGCAGAATATTTTGCAAAACAATCAACTTCATGAACTCGCTCCTTTACATTCATCAAACGTTAGATAGACAATCTTCTATGGTGGTACACATAATCCGTATATAAACGAAGCAGAAATGGAAATACAGCCAGTTCACTGGATTCCCTAGACGGCACATCTCACCTGTATTTTTGTTAAAACGACAAGGGTTTCCTCTCGCGTCGATTGCATGACATGAGAGACGACATTCATTTCGATATATTGGTCCATTTATGGATGGCCAATATTCCAGAAAATCCTGCATAGACCTCTGTATATACATATCTCGTCTGCATGATCGTATATGCTATAGAACGTGTAAGCAGTGAACAGTTTTAATATCATAGCTGTGTTTATATAAACAGTTGCAATACGTATTACTAGAATGTTTTATAATTTTTTCTTGCTATACAAGAGGTTATTATGCACATACAAATATGGACCTTTCATTGTTTAAACACAGTGTGCGAACTATACCCACTTGATTTGAGGGATTGGATATCACACAAAATTGATACCATTTTTAATCTTTCTTACACAATTGGGGAATTCCTGACTGAGATTGTCATTGATACTAAATTTATTGATTAGGATATCACTTTGGACATTGTTTTACCACTGATTACTAAATTTGTAACATCCATGCACACATGGTCCAAAACAAAAATTAATTGTGCACGATCCGATTTATTTTTTATTAAAAACAAGAGTAAGTCATTGAATTTAATGTGTGAAATGCTATTCCGTTTTAGATTAATTGAATCTATGCGTCGAAACGGACATTCGTATATACCAGTCGCATGCCAGATTGGGCGTTCCAAGTCAATAATCACAAGACCAGTTCTCAAACCGTTGTTTAACACAAACCACAAAAGAACAAAGAAAGTATATAAGTACGAAATTACGACGGAATCATGCAAAGACAAGGCAGTCAACCGCTTTCAATGATGTTAGAAAGACGCAAGCATGAGCCCCATAGGTGAATGACTAAAATCAGTATTGAAGTCTTGTACCATGCTAGTATGTAAGTCGTCGATAACAAAATGTGCCTCTCAGTTGCGCTTGGGTTGCAACTGTGCATATAGGCCTACATCCAATAAGGCGATCTAATTCAACATTCATCTAATGAATATACAGCCCCTAGCCTAGGGTTAAGCGAAATCTGACACAATCGTGAATCTCAGCGAAAGAGGTTATGGACGCTGTGTTCATATTTGTTTACATGAAGAGAATTTGAGGAAATTGAAGAAAGTTGGGTGGTGAAGGCGTTTGATGAACAACCTCTGCACAACCCCCTTGTGACGTTGAATGAAATCGTCACAACACACGGGATCTAACAAATGCTACAAGGCGAGATATGTACACATTGTAATGCAGGACCTTGAAAAATCTGCACCGATATTGTATACGTTGGTTAATCTGTCAAGATAGGCCTATGTTTGAATGCAGGAATGACTGATCATGGCTTAGCGCCTTTTCGTCAATATATGTTGACCGTAATTACGGTGGCCCATATACGACATTTTCCTTTTTTCTTAATTTTGTAACCTTTTCTTAGGTTTCCACTCGGTTGAAAACATTTTCACCAAGGTGAGAACCGTTTCCACCTGGGTGGCAACGTTTTTCACCTGTTTTCACCCAGGTGGAAACTCACGTGATACAAGAAGCCTCAAAATGATTTCATCTTCCATTTCCGCCATTTTTGGACCAGAACGAGGCATTTGATATCACGTGAGTTTCCACCTGGGTGAAAACCTTTTCACCTGGGTGATAACGTTTCACTCAAGTGGAAACCTAAGAAAAAGTTACAAAAGTTAAGAAAAAAGGAAAACGGCCACCGTACGCAATGCTCCCGCCCAGCCAATACATGTACAGCGCTCCTGGAGCTGCATTGCAGTTTTAAAGACGAAAAGTGGTAATCCTATGTGAACTATTTTCTAGTTGTGGAGTGGGGTGACTCTCATTTCGAGTAAAGCAGTTTACGAGAATTACGGTGTGAAACAGGAGTTACTCCACTCCACAGCTCTCTCTTCTCATTCCACTATAGGCGTATACATTTTGTGTGTAAATGAGACAAAATCAAACTATATGAATGAGAATACGTTCATAAATGTATCTAGACACACCTGTACGAATGTCAAGCCGTTTTACTATTATTGACTAGAAATATTGCCTATGTGTTGCATAGGTATGTAGGCCTATAATGTCACAATTATAACTACTGGATGTCAAGATCCCTATGTGAATGCAATGTACCAATTTGAAACTCGTGCGCTGTGAAAATGCAATTGACAATTCTGTAGTCTTTCACGGAAACCAGAAATGTGATCGAAATGTCCCTAGTTAATTGCATTAATTGAAGTTAATTCTGCATATTAGATATATTAGGAAATAGTTACGTGGGGCCCGTTTTACAAAGCTGTCTGAACGCCACGCCAAGGGCATTTACCATAATGACGTATCTTTTTACTAGCTGTGAGTCACGGGATTCACGCCAGGCGCAGTTCGCACGGTTTGACTTCAGTTGCAACAAAGTACATACACGTGGACGAACAGACACACGTTATCCCTTTGGTATACTATTATGAAGGAAACACAGACACTCTATTTATGCGCTGCTATATCTGATTTATTTGTGTGATTGGTGTTTCACGTCGTAGTCTAAAATATTTCACTAAAATGACGGGCGGCCAGTATTATGGTGGGAGGAAACCGCGGAGAGCTCGGGGAACCCACGACCATCCCGCCCATCCACTGGCGAGATGCCCCTGGGCCATTGTGCCGTTCTGGCGTTCTAACCCCCTCTGCCACGGAGGCCCCAACGTCATTTGATGTGAAAGACTTCTTTTTGGGTTTTCCTCTCAGTCGTACGCGTTTATGGTTTGAATAGCTCTTTATACAACAGACTCGCATAATGCACTTTAAAACTATTTCGCCAACAGCCAAATGTCCCCAAACCTGATAAATGTATCATCTAATGGATTTGTAGAGGCACTTTTCACTGACATATCTTTTCACAGCTGCCATACAGTAATTCTAGAATTTCGGACGCTAATATTTCGGACATATAACCCACCTCCACGTTTGCATATCTGTACTTCTGAGAACGCCTCCGAAGGGAATGCCTGATTGGTGTTTACACAAACCAGGAGGATTAAAGCTACCTGTGAGTAGTTATATCAGCACACAATAAAAATAATAAATAACAAAAATTAAATGTCAGCTCGGCTGCCGGCAACAGGACGAAGCAGCCAACCTTTCAGCAAGGTGTCAAACTGGTTATTACCGAAGAGTGTGTATATTTGTTTCTGTGCCAGAGCTGCAATTTTACTGCACACTGTTGAGAATATTTTCGCCCTGTCCTCCATTGTTGATGGGAATTATGGAAGTACCTCACCGTGTAGCTTTGAGTATTTTGCTAACATTACCACTAACAAATTATTCCTGTTGTCCCGTGTCTGATAGGCTAGTGTAAGGCATCATTCTACATGTACCAACGTGAGCTTTATGCACCGCTCGATTTACAACAACAGAGGATGAGAAAACATTTCACAAAATTTTGATTATCATTTTCTAGCACTAGTTTTATTATATATAACAGCAAAAGCAAAGCCAAGCAGGCGGGTATATGACCCAGGTTCATAGTTTCTCCGTGTTACTGACGTTTGCTCAAAGTTGTGATGAGGGCGGTATAAAGAGTGGGCTTGAGTATTCTCTTTTGTTTTTCTATGTACTTGGTGGTCCAGTAGAAAGTGTATTTGTAAGAAATTTCCAATCCACCTTGCTGAAGTGAAGATCGTTTTCGTTGTGTGGATGCAACTTCACAGCTGATGAACCCTCCGTTCCTAAGCAAAAATCAGGCGATTCTCAATACTCCTACTGGCCAATGTCCAACAGTTATCCCTTGATTGATACCGTTACCCCTGTCAGGTCATGTGGATTGTTGATTTCCGTGTTCTTACTCGAGATTCGGCCCTGCCTAGGTATCAAGAAATGTTTGTAGATGCGGTATCCTCTGAGAACGCACGGGAAACGTACATATAGGTCCATACCTATAGCTGTAAGGCTTGGAATGTTTCAAGAATGAATGTCCACTGTTGTAATTAAGCCCTGTTTATAAATACTATCCTCAATCATCTAATTTTTGGGACACCTGGTCTGTTCTTTTTAACCACTATACATGTAATGGTGGCAGGAATATTTAGTTTCTTTTGTTCACATGGTTAGTACATCTAATGAACAACATATTGGTATCTTTACTTTCCCCAAAACAGAGAGAAATGTAATTATTTGCTCTCAGCACTGCTTATCCCTGTCCTATAAATTCAAAGAAATGGGGTATATGTATAATGTTGGTAAAATTAAACAAGACAGCCTATGAAATTCACACAATAAACAGTCTAGAATACTACACATGGAGGAACAGATGATGTGAAAATTATGGCCCACACTTGTCCTACCCTCTATGTCACAAATAAGGACATAACTTGCAAAAAGTTACCTGGGGCATGATAAATTGATTGGGAGAATTGACACGGGGGAAAAAACAGAAGCAAAACACTTTTATCCCATCCACACAATCAAACGAGTTCAACTCCACCAGCTCAGTTTACTTTATCAATAATAATAAATCTGGAAAGATATATTGATATCAATGTCTCTTAATTTATTAAAAAAGACTACAATGGTATAATTATACACGTAATGTATATGTTATAGACATGTACATGTTTATATACAACAGGTAATTAACAAGTTATGTACATGTATGGAGACTAAATATGGGAGAAAAATAAATCCTTGCCAGATTTTTAGTACCCACTTCTCCAATGACTTGCACTGGTCCCAAAACCTCAATTGTGCGAATTACATCTTTGACCAGACAAAGCATTATATGCTTTCTTGAAGATGCATTATAGAGCAATCCCATGTAAACAAGTTTCAAAGAGACTTAAAGTCAGTTCTTCTCCAAAATTATGGAGCTGTATAGCAAGTGTCCAAAGGGTACTGTAACATACACATACCCCTAGCACTAAAGTCTATGCTCAGAACAGAACATTAGATTTTGTACTCTCAGTTCCTCACATCACATGTAAGTCCTGAACGTTGCTTCTTTTCATCTTGCACCCTTAGTTTTTTTCTGTTTCCACTAATTCAGTTTTCTGCCGAATTGGATCGTTCCTTTTTCAGCAGCATTTTTTCCACGATTTCCCAGAGACACGTTTCTTTTGGGAAGTCATTATCCACTAGGTTGACCAGGTAGTAGTTATCATGTATGTAATCAATCACGGCCTGAGATGGTGAGTCGGCTGGGTACAGCTTCCCCCACTGCTGCTTCCACAAACCAAATGCTTCATCCTAGAAACAGAGAGAAGTAAGAAAGATCTGCAGAAGAAAAAAGCCTATCCTCCAGCCTTGCTAAATGTTTCTTGTTCCCATATTTTTGGCACCAGTACTATAATTTTTCATGACAAAACTGCACAGTGCAGTATAACTTACGGTTTTCCCACTGTGAACAAAATAGTGTCACTAACATGCAAAAACATGCACAATGATCGGTATTTAATTTCTGTTTAATGTCGTAGCCAAGAATTTTTTCCTGTTTATTTATTTATTTGGTTTTGTATGCTGTACTCAAGAATATATCACTTAAACAACAGTGGCTAGCACTATGAAGGGAGGAAACCAAACAGAGAATTTAAAAAAATTTTATTTTTATTTTTGACTTATGATATATAGGATGGTAATGAGATTTATGGGTGGAGGAAACAAGATTGCTAAGAAGAAACCAGACTGCCAAGAGGAAACGACTCCTCTTCACCAGGCATATCTACATGGCAAACCTCCCACACCTTTATCTATTGCCACAGGTAAAGGGGACTCACCTTCCAGAATTTGAAGGATATTGGATCTACAACAGTTGGTTGGATGATTTCCTTCCCTGGGAACACACCCCATGTAACAGCAATCGGCTGGAGGTCGTCACAGTTTGTGTAATCTGCTTCACCCTGAAATAACAAATAGAATTATATTTTTCTAAAAAAAATTCTTATTTAAACCAAGGCAACATAATATTATTATCTCTACTTTGTGTTACAGTCCTGCCAAAGAATCTATTTTAAATCTAAAAAACAATCACTCTAGAAAACAATTTCACTCTAGAAAACAATTAAAATCTAGAAAACAATCTAAATTAAAAAAAAACAATCTAAATGTAAAATACAATCTCTATTTCAATTTTTCTGATTACTGTAACGACACCACCACCCTACAGGTGAGACACCATGCACGAGAGAATCTCTGTATGGTTTCTCATCAAGTTTATGTACTGCACTGATTGGTGTGAAACCTTTCCTTGCACATGTACTTACACTGTGGCTGATAATGTGATAGTTGACCTGAGGGTAATCAGGTAATACTTCCTTCAGAACCCGGATGTTTTCTTTGGCTGTGAAGAATTCCAAATATGCCTGGGAACAAAGAGCATGACCTAAGTGTACAAGTAATCCTAAATTAACAATCCTACCTGGATTTACTATCACTATTTATGAGAGTGGGACATGAAAAAAAAAAATCTTAACTTCTGATCGTGGTCTATTAGCTTCCATCCGGCAGCAAACGCATAAACATACTGCCTTCTTTACAGTGCTTCTACAGTATTTGTGAAAGCTTATCCCAAATATGTTGAAATGCTGGTAAAAATACTGCTATTATCATATGTGATGGTCTGATTTACATGGGGATCAATGTAACTCATTCAAGGCTTTATGAAAGACACACCAAGTTCACCAATTGTAAAACTCCATAATAATATTATGCCTAGAAGTCCTTTGGCCTCACTACAGTACGTGTTATGATAAAAATGAAGAATTCGCCGAGAGTATTGCACGAAGTTTCTGGTATGCACATAACCTCATCCTGGCTTTAGTACGGAGCCTGCAAGACCCATTGTGGGCATCTACATGTATGGCCAACATCAAAGGATACATGAAAGCGTACTATTAAGTGAAGAGTAGGCTTATGCGTTAACGAAAAAAAAAGAAAGATACGTCAAAAAAATTAGTAAGTTTCTTTTTGAGGTATATTAACTTTATAGTTCTTAATAACCCCTCGAATTTATGCATGTTTTCTGTCGATGGTTAAGAAATATTTGGAAATGACGTTAGCGCTGTAAACTGTAGTTTAAAGCCATGTTTTAGTTGAGAAAAATTTTGGTAGTTTTATTATTAGGCCGTATCATATACTCTGTGTGAAGAAGAAACATCATGTACTATATCCATTAACCTAATACATATAAAAGCAAGTCTGAAATATTTATACAAATGCAACTTTCACCACCATATGTCAATACCTTTTGGAACACATAGCCATTTGCAGAGCCCCATCCCACATTGGGGTCGCTCGATGGTGCACAGTTCACTGCTGGTTGAGAGTTAATGGTGAGGACACCCCGCTTGTTCAATGAAGCAAGTTTCTCAGAAATTAACACTGTTTCTGGAGAAAGACCATCATCATCCCAAGGAATCTGCTTGACCTGTGGGAAATAGAAATCCTACAGTTGAATTTGGCTTACTATATTTGGACAGAAATTTAAAGTTGTTTTTGACTAGTTTGAATGAATGACAGAACTTGCACTGGGCTGATTAATATGAGACCACTGCAATCTGTGTAATAGCATTAGATCACGCTGTTTTGCTTACGTCATCAAAAATGACTAAACTGAAGTGAAATTAATTTATGAAAACAGGATGAAGTCTTGAACTGAATTCAACATTATTGCTTGAAGGTTAAAACTAGACATGTCCTTATAAATGTACACTTGTCATGCATACACATGCCATCCTAACATCAGGCTAAAATTTTGAAGTAAAAATCTTAAAAATCTCAGAACTGCCACAGACTTCACTTGAGGGGTAGCTTAGTATTAAGGACTGAACCATCCAGGATGTTTTAGTTTGCGCCACTATAATATATTGCCCTCGGAGGAAAACCTAGTAAGTCATAGTCATCGTAATTATACTTAAATTATAAAAAATCAAAACAACCAATGTTTTTTTTTTTTAACTTTGTCACTTGGATCCTCTTCGGCTATAAGTGGGAAGGTCTGTCAGCAACCTGCACATGGTTGTGGGTTTTTCCCCGTCCTCTGCCTGGTTTCCTCCCACCATAATGCGGACCACCATCGTGGAAGTGAAATATTCTTGAGTACAACGTAAAACACCAATCCAATAAATCCAATCACTTGGATCCTATTTCTTTTTCAACTGGGTGGCTTAAACAACAGAAAATGGTAACATAGGCAGCAATACTTTGGCAGTGCTCTAAGCTCGGCCTACATGGGAGCTTTAAGACATGACTCGACTGGTCCTAAGGAGTTGGTTCAGGTTGCTAACGGTCACCAGACTGCATGTAACGACTGAAGTCCAACTTCAGTTCAGGTTGGATTGTTATTCCGCATTCACAAGCCCTCAATAGGACTCAACACGACAGCTTAATCTTAAATATAAGACTATATTACATGCAAATTTACTTAAACTAGTGCAAACGATCAGCTTACTCACCACAACTCCATTACTGTTAGGTTCTCCAGTGATGAACCTGTGGAAGACATCCCACACGTCTTCTTCACACAGCAGTTCCTCTCCCCACATTTTTAACATGTCCTCTTTTGAGGATCGAGATTTGAGGTAAAACAGATAGTAGTCTGAAAGCTGTCCAAAAGACGCAGATGACGAATTACCCCATCTGCCATTTGGAAAGTCATCCCAGTCAGAGGTCCTATAAACATAGCTCTTAGGACGATTACTCCAGAAAATAGGACGGACTTCTTCGTTACACCTGTTGTAATTGGCTGTTGGTTTCCACGGCAAAGGCTTCATTGGCTCTTCTGCCCACAGTCCAATTTGTTTTAGAATCTGAATTGTGGCAACTTCTCGGTTGAGAGTGTAGAAATGTAACCCGTGCACAACGCCGCTATTTAACACACCTTTGGCCAGGTTAACAGCTTGTTGAATTCCAAAATTTCGTACAGCTTCATCATTGTCTTTGATTGGATTGATGGCATCGAGTATTTCCTGTGGCACTTCTAGTTTTGACAGCTTAACAATGTGCCTCAATGACTGATAGCCCTGGAATGAACATAAGATGACACATCCTACAATCTCATCTATTTTGTCATACCCTGCTTACCCTAAATGAAAAATGTCCACGACTAACTTGCCAAGTTTTCCTGATTCTGAGAGTTCTATTGATTTTAGAAAGGTGTTTGGAGCTTTGCTTGGAGCATTTTTTTTTCAGCACCAAAAATAGTATTTTGGTGCCTCTATTTATTTATTTGCCACTAAATATGCACTTTTGCGGGTGAAATTTCAAGTCATTTAGGGCATTCATGCAGTCTTCACAGGCATTAGTGGTACCATAAATGTTGGCTCAAGTCACAAGTGGTTTTAAACTAAATTCCCCTCCGTGTATGATAAGCATGGATGTAGCCACAAACAGCAGGTGTATTTCTTAGTTTTATATTTTTTTTTTCCTCCAGATCTATGAAAATGAATCGAGGTCAACCGTGATTAACATTTATAAAATGCAGTAATTTATCTCCTGTCTGCTTTTTTTTTTATAAACACAGGTGTCTAATACATGTATAGCAGTGAGCAGAAGATTCGAATTACCATAACTGGTACATTACATGCACATATATGTCAAGAACTTAGGCGAATGATATAATTAACATCTATGTGGTTTATCACATTCCTAACAGAAATTTAAGCCTGTCACAAGCTACCCATAAGCTATCCAACCTTCAAACAACCTACCCTAATTCTTCAAAGTTTTGGGACACCAGGTCTGCTCTTTCTATCAAATATACATGTAACTGTAGTAGGAATATTTGGTTTCCTTTTTTTCACATGGTTCGTCCATCTAATTACCAACATCTTCATATCTTTACTTTTCAAAAAAAAAAAAAAAAATTGGGAGAGAAATGTAATCCTCTGATTGAATCTCTACTAATACTAGTTCTAAAACTCAGAAACATGCTGAAGCTCCCTGCTTGCCAGCACATGCTTCTGTCACAAGGTTCCAGCTGGCCAGCACACGCTTTCCAGTTCACTTGTGCAAGCTCCGTGTGTTTGCCACTAGCTATCATAAGCTCCCTGCATGCTAGTGGGAGCTCCCATTATTTTACAGGCTAGCTAGTGTGAACGTACATTAGCTAGCACAAGCTCCCCAGTTGCCCTTGCTAGATAGCACAAGCTCTCCACGTCTTACTGCTAGCTTGTGGCCGCTCTAGCCAGCTAATGGAGGGCTCAGTCCAGCTAGCCGGAGTGACCATAAGCTATCATGCAGGCTCCACTGAGTTTCCTCCTTTCATTATCCTAATGATTTTTTTTTTTTTTTTTTTTTTTTTTGATTGGTGTTTTACGCCGTACTCAAGAATATTTCACTTATACGACGGCGGCCAGCATTATGGTGGGTGGAAACCGGGCAGAGCCCGGCGGAAACCCACGACCATCCGCAGGTTGCTAGCAGACCTTCCCACGTACGGCCGGAGAGGAAGCCAGCATGAGCTGGTCTTGAACTCACAGCGACCGCATTGGTGAGAGGCTTCTGGGTCACTACGCTGCGCTAGCGCGCTAACCGACTGAGCCACGGAGGCCCCCATTTTCCTAATGGTCTATAAGGAACCCAATTGCACACATCATTCCAAAACGCCGATGAATTCAATATTTATTCAATCTAAATTAGTTTTAAATAAGAAAAACTGAAAAATAAACAGCTGACACAAATGTAACGGTCTAACAAAACATTGTGTCTAACAAAGGATTAATGCATCTAAAGTAGGAAGGTGTAAAAACGGTAACAGATTGGAACAATGTTGCCCTTTTTGAAAGTCCTACCTATTTGTCAGACTCAATACTTTGACCCCACTCATCAAACGTACTCACCTGAATAGGTAAGATACCAGGTAAAATAGGACAGTTGATGCCAATCTCTTTGCAGTCTTTTGCAAATCGTACGAAAGTCTCTGCATTAAAGAAGAGTTGTGTGATGATGAAATCCGCGCCTGCATCCACTTTTGTCTTCAGGTGGTGTAAATCCTCATGGTAAGATGCACAATCTGGATGACCTGAAGGATACCCTGGGGAAAACAGACATATGATGGACTAATATAAATCTTTCAGCCAGGAAAATTCAACTTATAACAATATAGTAGATGCTAGTAACTTGGACCTGGTATGGGATAGATTTACTTATCTGTCTATTTATTTCATTGTAGTTTCATGATGTACTCAAAAATATTTCACTTATGCCATGGTCACTTTTTTCATGTCATGCATAAAGACATAAAATTCTCATACAGCCCTTTAAACTGAGCCCACTTCCATAAACGTCAAAGAACGTACATAAATTAATAGTAATTTCTTCTTAGCATATATATTTTCTTAATATCATTCAGACGTTCAGTGTTAAAATTAAAAAAATAAATAACAAAAAAAACTATATAACTATAAACTATATGTGGCCCTGAGTAAAAATCCTGAAAATATACTATCTGCACAGGAAACAAAATGTGACATATGGCCTTACCTGCAACAGCTATGACAAAGTAGTCCCCATACTCCTCTCGGATTAGCCTGACCAGGTCGCAGGCATAGTTAAGGCCATTCTCACTGGGCGTCCATTCCTCCTCCCCGACCGGGGGATCTAAAGGTAAAACATCACACTCTATAAATATCACGAAAACATTCATGTGGACACGATACAGTCTGTGCTGGACAAATTTTATGGTTGATTGTTGCTTAATAGTGATGTACTTTAGAATAGGGTTCCAGACATAATTTACAATGCCTTAACTATAATAATATCTTCCATATTATGAACGCAATGCACAGACTGGATAAAAGGAAATTGTAACATTGACTGGGGCTACTTTCACAAACCTTGGTAAGTCATATTTCTCATAACTTTATTTCATAAAAAAGGTGTCCAGATTATTAATGTGATGTGAATTACAGGAAAAGTCATAAAAAAATTTATTTCTGAGGTTTTGTGAAAGCGGGCCAGGTGTGTACATAAGAAAAATTCTGCAGACGACAAAATGCACGTGATAATTGATCGATACAAACTATTCACTTGGCCAGTATGATAAATTCATATTGACTGAGCAGTCAATTGATACTATGAATAATGAGTGCTACACATATACATTTACCTCACTGATCATGAAAATACTTTGTGCATCCACCCTTTACCCCAAACGGTCACCGACAACCTTTACCACAAAACTGTAACTGACATTCGTCTTAACTGTAACCCTATCCAGAAGAAATGACTTCAGAAAGTTTAAATCACCTCCACGTAACGCTAGAATATTTTTGATTCCCAACTGTTTGGCTTTCTTCAGACAGGCTCTGATCTCGTCTTTTGATTGGCCACAGCATGTCATGTGGAGCATGGTTTCCAGCCCGCAATAGTTGAGCATGGTGCCAGCCATGCATGTGGAACTGGTGGGTTTCTCCGTACAGCTCGGGTTTCCCGCTGGGTGCCAGGTTATGTCACAGAATAACGGCTGACCCTCTGCCATACGCTCAAACCTAATAGAAACAAGAAACAAACACTTGTCTGCATTCTGCACAAATCCTTAACGGCTTGCAATTAATAAAAATAGAGCTTATAGAGGCATCTTGAAAACAGCATCAAACAACACTTCCACAGGTCCACAGTGACAAAACTTTGTGAATTTCAAGTTCAAGGACATGGCATGGATATTTCTTTTCAGAGCACTGATTTGATGTGTGTTTTTATCATCCAAATTATTCCGGACTCAACACGTGTCAAAATGTACTGTCAAGTTGGTGAGCCAAACAATACAGTCTAATAAAGCATTAATCACTACATGTGAAAAGTTGAAACAACAGTTGCCTTCTGTATCATCGCAAGAAGGTTGACAACAAAAAAAACCCCAAAAAACAGTTCATTCTCAATATAGCTTATTCCGTACCGGTATGTTAAAACTTGAAGTGTTATATCTTCATAAGCTATGGAAAACTACAGGTAAATCTTAAAGTAACAGTGATGGAAAAGTACCAAGGACAAGAACTACAACCCATACAATTCCTCGTTCGTTATCACTGTTATCTGTCAGATAGAAACTGTCAGGTGACCACTTGATGGGCCTGCTCTGGCCTTGAGGAGGAGTTCATGCTGTCATTGTGATAGTAGTACTATGACATGGGCCCACATTTTTGCTCATTAGTTCATGCCATTAGGGCAATCATAAGAAGATGACGTACTCTTCCATCTTTTCAAAATTGTAACAGTTGTCTGTTATTAATTACTTAATTCATACATGTATACCATTAATCACTTCATAAGCTGTTGTCCACTGTTAATATTTTTAGCGCATTTCAGCATAATAGCAGACCGTCTAATCTGAATGTTTTCAATTTTTATTTTCTAGTTGTAACATAATTTGTTAAGATTACAAGCCATAGAACACAAAATCAGGAATACAAAAAAAAAACACTTGCTATGAATTCATTTCACAGTATATTGAACAGTAATCATTATATTTATTTATTTGATTGGTCTTTTGTGCCGTACTCAAGAATATTTCACTTATATGACGGCAGCCAGCAATATGATGTGAGGAGCAGAGCCCTGGGGAATCCCAAGACCATACACAGGTTGCTGGGAGACGTTCCCATGTACAGGTGGAGAGGAAGCCAGCATGAGTTGAGCTGGACTCGCAGCACCTGCACTGATGAGAGGTTCCTGAGTCTTTGTGCCACACTGGCACGCTAACCACCCCTTATTATTACTACTGCATGGATACCCTGATTCCATATTTAATTCATAATCTACAGGTAATACAATCCTTTTATGATACTGTAATTCTTCAACCCTTTCACATGTTTGCAAGGTGTTTATTCAAGAATATTGTAAAGGCATTACTCTGCGCAGAATGATGAAATTACAGTTATTGAGAAGCCCTGAAATTGGCCAATCCAACCAACGTAGGAGAAATGCTGATAAATTGCACTGAAAGTTGCTCTGTTGTATGTGAAAAGGTTGAGGAATTTGGATACTGTAAATCTTCAATCTTTTCGACCCTTAAAGTACTTTTTCCAGTGGAATTTTTGCATACATTTATTATGAAAATGAAGCCAAAAATGATTTGTTTGTGTCCCTAAAGATGAAGGCTTCATAAAACTGTGGAGATTATTTCTCTCCAACAAGTAGTGCTCTAGGAATGTTTCAAAATATTGGTTCCCATGGTGGTTGAAAAGGTTGAAGAATTGGGTTGCTTTTCTTAAAAAAAAAAAAAGGTAAGATGCATGTAAATCCCAAATATACTTCATGTGTCACTGGGTAATTACTAGTTAGTAGCTCTCAACTGCAGACCAGTCCCCCCAAAAATAAGTCTTAAAAAACAAGATGCCGCCTATTACAGAAATAGCAAATCTTTTTCTTATCTTTTTTTTTTTTTTTTTTTTTTTTTCCAGCCCAAGTGTGTTAGCCCTCTTAAAGACAGTTGTTGAATGTTCTCTGTGATAGGAGGTCATCCTTGTCACAGGTTATCGCACATTAGACTTTATTAGTTTGTGCTGTGAACCATGTAGAGTTTTTATTTACATGAGGGCTATTATAAACTTTATAGTATCACATAGTTTTCTGTACTGTAGATCTAATGACTACCTGACCGAGGCAGGAGGGAGAGTCACTGCATATCACTGCCTTCTGGGCGAAACGTGATAAGGCCAGGAGTATAGCCCTGGCCTCGGAAGAAAAAGATAGAAGATGAAGGTGAAAGACGAGGAGAAGTGACGCGCCGTTTTAAGATATCCGCAGCCGCAGCCCTTTGCCCTATTCATGTATATAAATTCATAATCCATATAATTAGCCTCCATTTCAGCAAAACTTTGCTGAATTATAAGAGGATTTGTATCTGATTTTTATGCTTATGTAGATCAAATATTTAATTTGGGTTGTGAAAGTAGAAAAGGAAAAGATCCAACATTTTTAGGTAGGACTTCCTATCCGTAAATGATGGACCCATAGTCCAATTTAGATCTCACCAGAGAAATATATAGATTTAATAAAATGGACTGGTCAGCACCCCAATTGGTGTTACGCACGACCTTAATAACATCGAGAGCCTTTGTACATTTAACTTTAAGCAATTTAATATGAGGTATAAACAATAGTTTATTATCAAATATTATACCCAAAAACTTACTTTCTCAAACAATTTTAATTTGTTTACCATAAAATTTCAGGTCAGGGTCAAGACGAAGTACTGACAATTTTAGGCGTGGAAAATCTTCAGCCGCTCTCAGTTGTCCATTTCTCGATTTTATTTAGAGAAAACTGCAACTGATGTTGAATATTATTCATATTTTCAGCTTAGTAACATACATGTATAAGAAACTCATCCATGTATAAATAGCCCTCTGTGCCCGATGTTACGGTTTTTGACAAGCTACATGTATTTATTTTTATGCTAAACAGAGTTGGTGATAAATACTGCCCTGGGGAACACTTATTTCGTGCTCATACGAGTTGGAAAGAGTGAACCCCACCTGTACCTTAAACTGATGATCAGATAAAAATTCAGACATAAATATTGGTAATCAACCTTTGACCCATATCAGAAAGGTCTTTTAAAATTCCATATTTCCATGTGGTGTCATATGCGTCTTCATCGTCGAAAAATATCAACACCACTTGTTCATTATTACTAAAACCATCACAAATAGAAGTTTCAAATCGAACAAGGTGACACATAGTAGACTGGCCTTGACAAAAGCCACACTGAATATTAGATATTAAATTGTTTGTTACTAAAAACCACACAAGTCTATCATTTATCATCCTTTCCATAGTCTTACAGAGCTATGGGGTCTGATTAATAACTAGACGAATCAGTATAATCAGTACAACCCTGACCTGGGTTGGGAGCCAGAATAACACAAGTCTTCCTCCATCTTAAGTGGCTAAGAGGATAAACGGTTCAGAAACTTATTATATAAGTTATGAGGACCACATGCACTATCGTGTGCCTTTTTTAATTTATTTTAAAGTTCATCGATATTAAAAGGACAACTGTTAATCTTCTAAATTTTTAGAAGAATAGGGTAATTTAATTTTCCCATTCTGGTTTTTAATATGTTGGAATTCTGAAGTATAATTCTCAGAAGATTTCTTGGAAATCGTTTCAGCTAGTTTATTTGCTATATCAGGTGGAAAAGTTAATATATTATCTCCATTGTTCAAATGCTGAACTTTCGCTTCATTATTTTTGCCCTTAAGTTTCTCAATCATGTTCCAGATCTTACGCATAGGTGTTTTTGACGTTCCACCAACAAGATCGTTTCTCGGACTAGAGTAATCAATGAGCCTTGGCTCAAAAAATACGAACCTGGTTAAAGTTATCAGTAAGATATATAATAAAACTTTGCTCGGCCTTTTACAATCCTTAATGGATTTGTGACAGTCCTTATCATACCAGGGTTTACTTTTGGATTTTGGATTTGTCAAGGTCTTAGGGATAGTTCGATCGGGAGCTCGTAAAACAAGTTCATTAAATTTTAAAATGGGATCATCTCCTGCACTGAGAGTCTCTGGAGTGATATCAGCCTTGCACAAGATCCAAAATGAGATCCAATCTGCTTTATCAAATTTCCATCTAGCTACACGTTCTAAAGAATAAGAAGTAATGTGTTCTAGGAAAATGGTCACTCCGACAAAGATCGTCATGCACTTTCCAAGAATAATCAGGGAGAAGTGATGGATCAGCAATAGGGAGATTGATAGCAGAATAAGCATCATCACTCAAATGTAAACTGGTTGTAGGACCATCATTAAAATAACAAGTTCCTCCTTAGATAAGAAGTCTTCCAGCATTTTACCCTTATTATTCATGCTATTACGACCCCATTGGAGGATATGGAAATTTAAATCCCCCATTATTATGAACGCTTTAGGTAACTGTTCTTTTAAACTATGTAACTGGGAAGCTGACAAAGAAGTGTTCAAAGGAATATAAACCCAACATAATGGGATTACTTCAATGAAACATAAACGTTATTTATGAAGATAGAAGAGCTGCCTGCCGCTCGCTGTATAATAGGTACTGTATAATGAATCATTTTTAAGAGTTATTTTATCTTCGTCAGATGTCTGGGGAGTTTCCTGAAGACAAAAGGCAATAGGATTTAATGATTGAACTAGCTGTTCTATTTCGATAAAATTTACCTTACGGCCTTGACAATTCCATTATGGAATTTTGTCCTATATAAGACATTACGGAGGGAGACTTATGGGAGATTTATCTTTATGTTTGGACCGAGGACAACCCTTCCTTGGAGATCGGCTGGAAGATCTCCCTGGTGCGGGTGATGTATCCATCACATCGGATCCTCTCACGATCCAAACTAATTCAAAGTTTGAACAGGATCCCTAGTGGCCTTTGAGGGATGCTCTGTGGGGCCACTAGGTTTATTATAATTATTTTGAGGTTTATTTTTGGACTTATTTTTGGCATTATTATCTTTCGAGGGACCGTGTTTCGGTTTGTGACTTTGTTCAATACTATTTATTGGTTTTATTTGTTGTGATGTAGTCTGGGTTGAGCAAGAATTAGGCGCAAGTTTAGACGAAAGTTGGACAGCAGTAGAACTAGTTTTGTTGTTTCCAATGGGCCAAGGCAATGAAAATGAATGGCAACATATGCTTCTGGCTTGACCACATTGGCAATTGAAGTCTGCGGAGAAGTGTTAGAGGGTGAAACTAATTTGCGGGCTTCCTGATAAAGATATATTGTTTTTGACTTTTATAACGATTTTGTTTTTCTCCAACAAAAAATGGACAGTCCCTAGAGGAGGCCAGGGGTTAGGGATATATAAATCTACACTAACCCTATACAGGCCAATGTAGATATACGATGGTAAAGAGGTACTATTGAACGTCAATAGATATGCATTTAACTTGAAGATGTTGCCAGCTTTTTTTTTGTTGTGAAGCGCTTCTTTCTGGCAACACCCTGTGGTTTTAATTCTGTACAGATTTCTTTTTTAGATAAGACAATGCTATCACCATCCTTATCACGTATTATTCCCTGACATCTGTTCAGGGAATTGTGAGGGGATAAAACAGATGTATCAGAAACTTTATTTAATGATAATAAATTTTTAGACTGTTGTTTAGGGAAACATTCGATGAGAATTAATGGTTTTCAAAGTACCTGCTGTGCCTTGTAAAGTCCTTTTTTAATAACACAAAAGGATGAATTTTTAGAGGCCGGCTTTTGTTTACTCCTAGATGAGAGAACGATAAAAGCTGGTCAACAGACTCCTGTTAATTATCAAGTGAGTCGGACAAAACCACTACCTTCCTCTTTTTATCGGCACCTGAAGTCGGCAGAGAGGAAGATCGGATAGATGCATTAGACGAAAGGTTAAGAGAAGACAATAGATATAAAATAAGAATTCACCCCATGTGTTCTACACCCACCAAAAATGCCAAAAAGTTATACCTGAACATGGGTCACCACACAAGAAACGCACCAGGCATACTTGAATAGATGGCCTTAATGTGCAAACTCAATTCGCCACCACGAGCTCTTCTGTATCCCACCAAGTGAATAAGGTCACACATCACTGATTTACTTGACTGACCCATGAGCCACCACCTCAAAATGTAGTCTCGCAAAGAAATTACAGAAATAACGTTTATTCTCTAAGTGTTATGGAGAAATTTTGGGACCACGCAGAGGCAAGGTGTGACTTCGCCGATTGATCGGACCGGGCCCATCCGACCTCCCATCTCTCTCTAAGTAAGGACCAAAGTGGGGTGTTGGGCGTGAGGATCTCGCAAGACTAACACGCCCTCAGCCACCAGGATCTCATCCTCGGAGATTATGGTAATCACCCACGGCGAACAGGTCTCTTCCTGGTTGCCTGTCACACAACCATGAAGATGTGAGCCTATTATATTCACCTGACCCACGTGAGAGAGCTCTAGGTTAGACGCCCTCTACGACAAGCTTGCCTAGACGGCAATTCTTTTTCACCTCAGAGACTCCACACAGGTGGGCAGCAAGAACCCTTGGGGTACACATTTATAAACAAACACTGCAACAAGTACGCAAGACAGTCTTTATATGTTTTGTATGTGATTTTCATCTCATACAAATTAACTGTATGTGATTTTCATCACATACAGTTAATTTTCATCTTAATTAAAAATGGATGCAAAGTGTGTTACTACAGTTTTCGTATTAAAACACATGCATACAATGCCCTTCCTCACAAAAACATACACGTTTATTATTATAATATTTAAACTTTTCAAGGTAACAATAAATTCACGGAGTTGCTATATACCTAACCACCGTGTATATTAAGCTACCATACCTTCTCAATAATTACACACACTAGCTAAATAAGACACACTTAAAGCTATCACAGAATTCTTCCACAAAGTGCTTGTACCAGTGTAATACGCCTACCCTGGCCTATAAGCCTTTGCATCTTACACAAGGTAAATTATGATGTCATTTTTCAATATACACGCTTGTTAAAAAAAAAAAAATATATATATATTCATATCAGAACATCAACTTAATATCTCTGGGGTCTACATATGCCCTTTTTCAATTAATTTAAAAGAGTTAGTTTGTAACATATTGCCACGGTATTTCAAAGAAAAAGTTAGTAGTACACATTTATTCATGTGTGTATGTCATTAAATTAGCTAAACTTGGCTTTATACTTTATACAAATGCCTTTAAAGCCCACTGTTGCCAGATGACCTTGACAGAATATCGAGATCTTGAGACTACCTATAGGTATATGCTGTGAAAGGCATCAGCAATTTGACAGAGTATATAAACAATGTTTGATTAAAAAACAAATCTTTTCCAACTGAAAAGATGCAAGGCCTGATTTCCTAGTTCCCCAACTAAAATACACACCATGTAGATTTCATCTGGCATCTGCACATCTGGGATATGCGAGGCTCTGGAAAGTCATTTGGAGACAAAACCATACAAACTATAAGACATTTGTTCATTGTCCTAATAAATGTCTAAAGTAAAGAGAAGACTCTCCAATTCTCATTTACCTACTAATCACTCCAAAGGTAAGCTTAAACAAACTTACTTGGCTTGATTGAATTTTTTGGCTGTTTCCATGCTGTACTTAAGATATATGATGGTAATATATCAATGTTTAGTATCTGTCCTATACAGGTACATGTATGTATGTATAGCCTAACATGTAATCATAGGTGGCAGAATCAGTTGTCCGAGTGCTATTTATACCTAATATATATAACAAGGCACATAACCTCATTGCCTCGGACAGGAGACCCAACTTTACATTAAACTTGACATAAAACGTAGTCCAATTTTAACAAATTCGCTCCGATTTGCTTGCAACCAATCACAGCGAAGCTTTCATCGCCCTAATGCATTCTAGTTATGGCGGCCTATTGAACTGACAGCTGTGCATTTATGAAGTATGAAAACAGAGAGAGCCGCATTACTTCTGTACACCATAACTCTGCTTCAGAGTGTTTTATTAACAGGACATTTCACTTGGTCAATGGTAGAAATATGGTGGCTCCAGCGGCTTTCATCGCTGAGAAATCAAGTCAGAACTGTCACCTGACAGTCTTTTCCCTGTAATCGATGTGTCCAACTAAACAAAAAACCTACACACTTACGGGTTTTCAGCTTCTTGTAGCCAAGTGAAAGCGTGTTGGTTACCCGATTCATACACCCATGTAAAGCCTGATATGAACAAACGTCTTTTGCTGGAGATTGGGCTATTTTTCCATGTTTTATGTATACAGTTATGTAATGTTGGGTCTTCTGCCCCAGGAACTGTAGTTATGTACCTTGTTATATATATATATATATATATATATATATATATATATATATATATATATATATTAGGTATAAATAGCATTCTGACAACAAATACATGTTACCAACAGCATTTTTATTTTGATGCACTACTCATTAATAGGGTGTCTACAAGCTACTTAACAGTCATCCATTTTCTACTCTGCTATTTACACAACAATCTCCACAGTGGGAAGGACCTTGACCTAATGACCTGTGACCCTGAGAAAATTCCTCCATACATATTGCTATGGGAAAGGTTTTGTACTTGATAAAGCTAGGTTAGTGTGTACTTGGGGCAGAAGAGGTCACTGGGAATAGGGTCCTGAGTGCTGACAAGTTGTCCTGGTATGAACTCCTTGCAGTAAACAATCTAATACTACGCAACAAAATTTACAACGTACTGCCAACAGCAAGAAGATTGTTATGACGAATGACGAAGTAAAACTTACTAAACTAGCTAAATGAACAATTTGACCAACGCAAACCATAAACCTCACCAGCCTGGGACTTTGAACAACATTATTATTAATCAACTAATGGCCTCTTCAGAATAACTTAATCACAATATATACACTGCTGGCTTGTTTTTATTCAAACCTTCAAATGATATATATTATACCTTTTATAAAACTATAAGTAGGCTGACAAATTTCCATACGAAATAACAGCTCTATATAAATGACAGATGAATCTTGTCACACATCAAACCCGGGCTATCTTTGAGTGCGCCTTCACATATAGATGTGTTAAAAAAATTTAATAAAAAAAAAAAAGACTGGCAGTTTGATTTAACAGCTGAACAAATATGCTATTTTCCCGATTTTCTCAGGCTGAATGCATTAACAAGATAATACAAAATGTCAGTGGCCTTAGTCACCCAAATAAATGGGCTTCCTTGCTCATTTTATGAGGAGTTGATAATGCAAAGAGGCACAACCCAAAAACAAGAAGTGAAACTTTAGTAAAAATAAAGACAAAAAACAGCAACTGGGGTATAAAATCTTTGAGTTTCCCAAGCTGTTGATTACATACAAAAATACACTCGGAGTATACCCATCATTCCAGGACTACAGTACTCTTTCCTTTTTGGCTTGGGACAATTATACTGTCAAACAAACCAATAAAAAAATGAAAAGCAAACTTGGCTTTGGTCTGTAAACTAAAAGTAGCATTGACTTAAAACACCTAACAAGGGACAACAAAACATGTTGTCCTTGCATGGCAGCTAAAACAAACCAATACATAATTTGATGAAGACACCCAGTTAAAATATCACACGCTAATTTAGAGAATTTATATCCTACACTACATGTAATTATGCTGGTTTTCAAACTGATCTGACAAGACACAAAATAAATATTTCTCCACAATCAACTCAATCAAAATTGGACATTATTTGAGTATAGAAACCAACAACCAATCAGAATGTGAAAACAATCAATAAAAAACTTATGCACAAATCAAGGTAGTTTTCTTAACTTGATCTGAAGACCTGAACAAACAGTGTTATATAAATCAAACAATATTTAGATTGGTTACTGCACAGAAACCAAGACCATAAACAATCACAAAATTCACTAAATATGCAAAAAAAAAGGCATGACTCAGGCTTGTCTTCGAGCATGATTCGTGGTTCCACAAGATGAAGCTTAACAAAAAAATTTCACTCAAAATTGGCCTGTTTTAAAGCAATTATTGCACAGATATGAATGTGCGACAGGCAGACCCATATGTGTGTGCAATAACGTTAAAAAGCCTGCCAAAAATGTAAATGGTTCAAAAATCAGTTTTCATCTACTATTATGTATTATTTGAAGTACATAAAAAGACGGGCTTATGCAATGCTCTCTCTATAGGATTCCCTATCCTGGTACATTGATGGGTGTACAATGAATATTGATTGGTGCATTACATGTACAATCAATGAAATTTAGAGCCAATCGCATGTATTAATCTATAGACAAATGCACAGGGATGCATTCTAATAAAACTAATAAAATAATGGTTTTCAGTTCATGTTATATGGTGTCTGATTATCCTATGCTGTCTAGGCAACAGGATCAACTGGTGTGTTAGAATTGACAGTGCTGATGATGATCACGATTTGCACGAGACCAATTATTTCTCACAATTCCTCAGCATCGCTCCAGTGGCCAGTCACAGCGAAGAGTGCACTTCTGAGATTAGCTAACACATAAAAAAGGGGGAAAAAGGGAGAAAAAGTGACACAAATTTTTTTACTAAATAAACAGATAATCAAATACTCCAAAGCTGTAGTGCTTACCTGCTGATCAGGTTGACAGCTCCTCCCGCCGTTCTAGGTGGGAAAAACTCCAGGGAGAAGAATTTGTCACCTGATTTGACTCTGCTGTTAATGCGGTCAATCAAGCGCTTGTATGTCGGGAAAACAGGAGGGCTTGATGACCCATCTGTGGGGGAAGTTTGGCCGCTGCAAGGATGCTGGGTTTCATGGTGCTCCAAAGGGCCAAGTATGTCCGGCATGGTGCCGATACCAAAATCTCCTCAACCTATCACCACACAATAACAAAAACATATACATGCATATACATCGTTTAACAGTAACAAAAAGGCTGAACATGCATGTCTATGCATTAAACATGCATTAACAACAATTCTAGCATTTAATTCTTGTCTGCGATACTGCCAACTGAACTCCCATGACAAACTTTTAATGTAATAACTTAATACATTTAGAAAAATACATGCAGGTAAGCTATAAATGGGGCTGAAAGGTCAGTAGAGATTTGAACATAAAGTTAACATGTGCGTCAGCCGAGATGCCTTATGTCGGGGTTTAATTAAGTGGCAAAAACTGTACCCAAAAGTGAACAAAAACAGAGCATTAACAGAAAGAAAACACATAAAAAAGTTAAATACATTTCAACAGAAGAACCCTGTATCAATAAAGGATTTGTTATCAAAAACAAACAGGTTTTCAGGATGACAATGCCTAAAAGTTGACCATGACAGTTTACATAATTATCTTAAATGAAGTATGAAATGACTGCCTGCAAAAAAAAAAAAAAAAAAAAAAAAAAAAAAAAAAAAAAAGCAATTGTGTGTGCAAAAGTTTGTAGTTATTGTGCAGTTTAAAATGCTTGAAGTTCCTCTTCAAAAAGTAGTTACATATTACATAAGTATGTATGCATAATCAACAGATATATCCATTTAAATGGCTGTGTATTTTAAGATTTCTAAACATTGTCCTTTGCACAACTCCTACACAGTGGACATAGTAGAAATAGTGACATATTTAAATAAATCACATTATCATCAACAAACTAAAATAATTCAACTATTCTCAAAGCTGTCAAGTTTTTGTAGAAAGTGTGAATATATGGACTGGCATAGGAAAACCTTCAATATATTTCCAATCCATTATGAACATGATGTTAAACAATAACACTATGTTGCATTTACTACAGTTACTTATAAAATGTGAGCCAGGCATTTTCCACTACAAAGTTAATATGCTTACACACTGAATTTTAAGTTAACAGCAAAAGTAAGTCTTAGATTAGAAAGGTTAGCAGAATGCTGAACGAAAATTGTGAACCATTGGGAATGGGAGTGTTCTAATTGTCAGATGAAAAATTTGGATAATGCCATGGAAAAGTTTTAATTTGAAGGCGAATGTATAATGCAGCTTACTGTAAATTTTTTCGCTCTATTCATAGTTGATCAACTCTGACCTCAAAAGTTTTCACACGCCGCACGGTCAGTTAAGGCCAGCTAGTGTCCTTGCCGTTTCATCCTAAATAAACAATCTTTGTGCTGCTTTGTCGGAACTTCTGTCAACATTGAACTAGAAATGCTCACGCTTACAACTGAAAATTTATCGCTTCAACATCCCTCCAAATACAATATTTAAAATGTTAAATGCTGCAGTACTTGCTATTTATTAAATCATTTCTTACCAGACTAATTTCACAGAGCAGTTCACGAAGCTTCTTTATCCAGCTTTACTTTCCTGCCTGCAGAATCTAGCTAGAAAGAGACCGTATCAAGCATGACAGAATATTTATAGGGAAGCGCCGACATGCTCAACCAATCGAATCGGAGTGAAATAAATTAGCATACGTTCTCATCAACTAGTGCCACAGTCCTTCGGCAAGGGGAGACTACTGTTGGCGAGGTTATTCCACTGTTGGCCCAGTATCATGCTCGCAAAGTCGTGGAAAAGTACCCTCACGCCATGCTTACTCAAGGTACTTATCCTCCAGTCATCGACAACCCGTCGGAGAAATCAAAGTTACTTCAGTAAAAGATTATCTTTAGTAAAAAGCTAGACGCGTGCGACTCGTCGTCAAGCTTATCTATTCTAAGTGATAACAGATGATCGACATCCGAGAGCACACTGAGGCCTACATATACATACGTAAGCCACGTACGCACCGGTACGTACATTTTTACCACCGGTGTAGAAAAATTAATGTGCGTGGTGGTAGTTTCCGACATCTAACTATATGTTAAAGTGTACATTTTAAGAATCTTTCGGATTGTTCATTCACTGGGACTGTAAATTATGACCGTATCATAGCACAGACTCTTCTGAAGATAGGTAGGCCTAGGCCTACACACCGTACGCCAAGTCCGGGTTTCGAACCATGCATGGTATATTGCCTGGGTATGAAGCGATCTCAAAGTCACATAGGCACTACTTTTACCAAAGTTCTGTCTTTCTCGATCATCAGATCTGGCAAGGTGTAAAGAATGTTCACAGTGAATGTCTAATATCTGCAATCTATGTATAAGTATGAGTGAGTGCTTACTTAAGGTTTTAACATATTAGGCCCAACTTAACAATTTTTCATATGACGACGAAGGAGTCCTTAGGGCGCATTAAGTGTAATGTGCCTCCTTGTTGGAAGACCGATTTCCACCGCTCTTTTATCTAGAGCAAAGGCAAGTAAGCTGCCCGCCCGAGTCATTATACTGATACGGGTCAACCTACTTCTGTAAGGCTGTGATTACGTCTTGTTTCATCTTACCTTGCTGGCTTTAACATACTACTGCTGGGCACCAAATAATTTGTCTGTCCGTAGTCATAGCCGTCTCAGCTATCAATTCCAGATAGGTGTTCCCATGTGTCATCACTAATAAATCCACACAAGCATGAAACTAGTGGAAACTGGAGAAATTCTGTCTCCAACCGCCATGTTTGAACGCAAACTCCTCACAGTAAAGCGAATCATGTATACAATTATCACTGCCACCATTAGGCAAATTAGACCATTTGACACGCACACAGGATAATTGTTTAGGATCAGTCTCACCAGTAATGACACAGAGGGATCCCATGATCAACACTGATGAATAAAAAAATTTCTCCAACAATTAAGAATAGATTAAACAAGACGTACAAAATATACTAATTGTTAGTAATGTCAGTAGTTATCTCCCTTGTATAGGTTGTGAGGCGTACACATTCAAACATGGCGGTATCCACTATGCGTGTCAATAGGTCTAACTCCCCTCATAGTGGCAGTGATAATTGTATACATGATTCGCTTTACTGTGAGGAGTATGCATTCAAACATGGCAGTTGGAGTTTACTCCAGTTTCCACTAGTTTGATGGTTGTCTGGATTTATTAGTGATGACACATGGGAACGCCTACCTAGAGTCGATAGCTGAAACGACTATGACTACAGACAGACATATTTGGGGCACAGCAGTAGTATGTTAAAGCCAGCAAGGTATAACCTGTATAACGTTCAAGAACAACCTCACTTTCATCCTGCAAAGTCCAAGAGCAACGTACTCATCCTCTAAACACGTCCACATTTACCCCCTACAAAGTCCAAGTCCAAGAAGAACCTATTCATCTTCGAAACACGTACGCATTCATCCCCTATAAAGTTCAAAAACAACCTCACCCTCCAAACTCACGTTCACCCTGTAAAGTCCAAAAACAATTCTATTACTTCCAACATACGTCCACCTTCTAAAATTCAACACGAGGCCCAAGTGGCCTACATGGTGGTCAGCGTTCCACAGCGCACCACAACGACCCAGCGAGGGACAACACCGATCGCTGTGAGTGCGTGAGTGCTTGGGGTTTAACGCCGTACTTAATTTTTTAGTCATATGATGACGAGGGAATGCTTAGAGTGCATGTTATGTGCCTCCTTGTTGCAGGACGGATTTCCACCGCTCTCTGATCTAGTGCTGCTTCGCTGAGACGGCTTACCGAAGGCAACCTAGCTGCCCCGTCCGAGCCATTACACTGATACGGGTCAACCAGTCGTTGCACTATCCTCTTAATGCTGTACACCAAACGAGGAAACCACAACTTCCTCTTTTAAAGTCTTAAGTGTGACCCGACCTAAGATTGATCCTGGATCTACTGCTCCCGAAGCGGTCGATCACTGTGAGTTAAAGTCCAGCTCATTATGGCTTCTTCTCTGGTCGTGCGCGGGAAGGTCTGCCAGCAGTCTGCGGATGGTCATGAGTTCCTTTTGGGTTCTGCCCGGTTTCCTCCCACCATAATGCTGGCCGCCCTTGTATGAATGAAATATTCAGTAGGCATAAAGCACCAATCAAATAAATAAATAAATAAATAACTGAAGTTAAAAACTAATTCCACTCTCAAAGAACAAACTCACCTTCTAAACTTATATGTTCAGCCCCATTTCGTTATCATATCGTTAAATATATTCAAACAGCTTAACGGGCTGAATTGGTCAGATATTTTAACGGCGCGAAAAGCGATCGTGTTGTTATTGAAAATTGGTATCTGAAATATGGTAATTTGCAAAATCGGGCTATGTACTTTAGCGCACAGACGGAGCGAAAAACATGCACATCCTTTCCTAATAGAGGCCTTGAAACCGTTTTATGATGCCGTGCCTACATGTTTTCTCACTCAAAGACCATTAGCATATCGAGTTTACAAGAGGCCTGTATTTATATCATAATATGGACTGGAATTCCCTTTTGCGCGACTTTGCGGATGCTCCCTCCATATATACTATAATCGCCGTAGATTTGTTTATATTTAATTTTATATTTATATTATATATTTATATATTTTATATTTATAATATAATCGTATTGGCCAAAGGGGTGTTCAGAACCCGTCTCTGATGCCTGGAATTTTAGAGCTTACGGGGCCTATATAGGCAGCCCCTGGACGCTCGCCGTGTTTTGATGCTGCATTGCTCCATTATCCTTTGTTCAAACTTTAGAACAAATAACCCTTTCAAACTTTAGACGTTCAAATGGCATGATTTTGTTAATATACTGACCAGTTTTCAAGGGCATAGCTTAAGTAGTCTGTACACAGGGTTAAAATGAAAACATAGCCTCAAAAACGCACGTTCCGGTAACCTACATTGCATCACCTTTCAGGTGTCATGAGTAGAACGTGCGCTGCACCTGTGTGACACGCGTCAATCAAGTGTGGTCTGGAAAATTGTCTGGCTCTGGTGTCAGAGAAACCCCTCTGCCAGATAAACACAAGTTTTGCTGAATCAAGATGGTTTTCTTCGCGGCGGACAAGGAGTTGATCACCTTTTCAAGTAAAACCAGGTAGAACTTCATTTTGAATGTTCGGAACATGCGTTTTTGACTCTGTTTTGATTTTGGTCCCATTAACAGAAAATTTTAAAGGATGAAATTGAAATTTGGTCTGTATACTAAGGACATAATGGCTTTTGAGTGTAAATTTTTAGAAGCTGACGTAAGAAAGTACGGTCCTTTTTTTTTTTAATCACGCCCGATACATACTTGTGTATACTTGATGGGGACTGTCGTTACGCTTGTCTTTGTACTTGTATGACCCGTCCGCCCATCTCATCTGAAAGCTGGCAGTTTGACAACATATTCTGCAACTGACACAGTACGTTTCCCGACTGTATCTGTGCCTCATGGAGAAAGGGGCTCGATCCGCTAAATAAAATTGAGCCAAAATATGCAGGACTTAATTACATTTTTGAAGATTGATATCTCTATTTTTCCTCTTAAAACACGATCAAAAGTGTGGGCGGATGGATAGAATGCAAGAGCTTCCGGGATTTTAGCAGCCCTTAGCTGGACCCTCGAGATCGGCGGCCCCTGGACTTTGGCCTCAATTGATGGAGATAGTGCCCCAAAGCTGGCTGGCCTACATTAAATACAGACCCATGCACATACCTAGCGTTATTGGGCGGAATACATGTTTATTAGAAAGGGATCGAATTTTTTGATAGTATACAAAAGTTAGTTCATTTTATCTGGTGCATGTCATCACTCCTTCCCCTCCTCCCCCAACCCGTGAAAATGATACATATATTTCAGCTATTATTCTGTCTGAATGAATGATTATGGCTTAGCGCAACATCGGCAATTATCCAGCCATATCGTGGCGATAATATCCTTGTTTTGTGCTTGAGGTTTGAATCTTTTGTATATAGTCAGTTACGCATACGCATGTTCACGATTACATCCATTCGGCGAAATGGATTTTTTGAATCGCCATTATCTCACTTGGGGAAAATGAAATCAGGAAAAAGAGAAACAACATTAAATAAAAAAGTTTTTACCGGACATTCCTGCATTAGCTGGGATGCATATAGTATAATTTTACTTCCTAACACAAACAGATCACCCCCGCCTCCCCCCCCCCCCCTCCACCATGCAGCCCCGCCAGCCTATTTTCTATCCTTGATCCATATAGAACCATTGACTTAAATCATTAATTGTTGATGGAGCTGATGGAAACGTCTTCATAGTTTGTGTAACCGGCCCGGATAGCACAGTTGGTAGAGCGTCCGCTTCGGGACAGGTAGATCCAGGATCAATCCTTGATCGAGTCACACCTAAGACTTTAAAAGAGGAAGTTGTAACTTCCTCGCTTGGCGTTCAGCATGAAGGGGATAGTGCAACGACTGGTTGACCCGTATCAGTATAATGGCTCGGGCGGTGTGGCTTACTTGCCTTCGGTAAGTCGTCTCAGTGAAGCAGCACTAAATAAAAGAGCGGTGGAAATCCGTCCTGCAACAAGGAGGCACATTACACGTACATGCACCCTAATGATTCCTTCGTCGTCATGTGACTGAAAAATTGTTGAGTACGACGTTAAACCCCAAGCACTCACTCACTCACTCATAGTTTGTCGATCTGTATATACTTAAATCATAACTGTGAATATTATAAATGAATATATCGTTTGTTGTGATTTGCTGCCTGAGAAAGTGTGTTACTTAGGCTGTATGCTACCTGGGAAAGTGTGAATTAAGTCTTACACTGCGGGAATGGACGCACAGGTGTATATATGTTATACGCCGCCGAAGGAACATATTGCTTATACAGACCCAGTATAACAGAGGTTCATAAACACTCTATGCAAATTCGTGGTGACCTACTTCATGGGCAATATTCCAAAAAAAAAACTGCATTCACATTTCTCGATTTCTGATATGTGGACGGATGTACATGTATGTATATATGTATTCTTGACCACGTGACATTAAGCTCCGCTGCTGGTGGTTATCCAATCGCTGACATCGTCAACATGACATCATCAGGATCAACACCAACAGTGGAGCCCGATATCTAGCCTACAGGAAAGGCCCGCCGCGTGCAAGGACGGTCGATCTCGGCCTCTGCTGGCTTATAAATTCTACGTACGTTGGCAAAGATGTAGTTCACACTATCCAATTTTCTGGTAAGTTGTTCTGTAAATGGGCTATTCCTGCCTGATATCTGATATCCCCGTGCTCGACTGCACGGATCTGTAAGCGTGAGCTAGTTCTACAACCCTTTGCAGGTACCGCGATACATAGCAAAGGAGTAGGGCCTAGGCCTATCTGTTTTTATTACCGAAGCTGAAATCTTATGTAAGACAATGGCACTCGTTTTGATGCTGCTACGCCTAATCTGTGTGTTAATTGCAACTGTCAACTGAATGCTTTTGATTTTTAAAGGTAGTGTCGCTATGACTAACATGAGGCCTATAATTACATATGCATTTCCCAGAAATGAACCGTCTGGTATTTTCGTGGGGATTTCCCGGCTTGTCCACGTGACACTGTCAATCGTAAAAATTCGCCTATCTCCGGACCCGTTCGGGATGGCTAAATGAATCACTCCGAATTTTAGGCTGTTACAGGATGGTAGACCGTGACGAATTATATATCTACTTGAACACATCCACATGAAGTTTTCAGCTTAACTCATTTTAATCGTATACATTACCAATATCAAGCCGTGTTTTCACAATGCATGTTGTCTGACGACGTTATATCGACCTTGCCTCTGTGTCGTACCATTATATCCCGATGTTTTTTTCGATTTATTCCGATTTGACTCCCGGTGTCTTCCGATGTTTTCCTGATTTGACTGCCCATGTCTTTGCAATGCTATCCCGATCTGACCGCTGATGTTTATGGTGTTATATCCCGATTTTACTTCCGATGTCTTCCCGGTGCTTTCCGATTTGACTGCCCATGTCTTTGCGATGCTATCCCGATCTGACCGCTGATGTTTATGGTGTTATATCCCGATTTTACTGCGATGTCTTCCCGGTGTTTTCCCAATTTGACGGCCGATGTCTTCTTGATGTTATCCCGATATGACGGCCGATGTCTTCCAGATGTTATCCCGGTCTGACCGCCGATGTCTCCATGGTGTTTTCCCAATCAGACAGCCGATGTCTTCATGATATTATCCCGATCTGATCGCCTATGTCTTTGTGGTGTTATCCCGATCTGACCGCTGATTTCTTTGTGGTGTTATCCCGATCTGACCGCCGATGTCTTTGTGGTGTTATCCCCGATCTGACCGCCGATGTCTTCGTGGTGTTATCCCGATCTGATCGCCGATGTCTTTGTGGTGTTATCCCCGATCTGACCGCCGATGTCTTTGTGGGTGTTATCCCGATCTGACCGCCGATATCTTTGTGGTGTTATCCCGATCTGACCGCCGATATCTTTGTGGTGTTATCCCGATCTGACCGCCGATGTCTTCGTGGTGTTATCCCGATCTGATCGCCAATGTCCTTCATTGTGGTTGACTTGATCTGTCCGCCGATGTCTTCCCAATGTTATCCTGATTTGACCGCCGATGTTTTCCCGATGTTATCACAGTCTGAACCACGATGGTTTTCGCGATACTTTCTCGATCTGACAGCCGATGTCTTCCCAATGTTATCCCGATTTGACCGCCGATGTTTTCCCGATGTTATCACAGTTTGAACCACGATGTTTTCGCGATACTTTCTCGATCTGACAGCCGATGTCTTCCCCAATGTTATCCCGAATTTGACCGCCGATGTTTTCCCGAAGTTATCACAGTTTGAACCACGATGCTTTCGCGATACTTTTCCCGATCTGACAGGTGATGTCCTTTCCGATGTTATCCCGATATAATTTGCCCCTCTTTATTCAGTAGTACATATTTTTTATTTGTTATTTTTCGATCATAACATGAGGTGAGAAATATCCACTGAGATTATTGCAAGTTATTCGGGAAAGAGGTAAAACACAATTTACTGCCTTAAGTGATAACGATTTGGGGTTTAACTGTCACCGGTTACACGTAATTATTGATATATTTAATTGTCTAGATCTCCAATGAAAAAGCAGTTTCAACCAGGCATCTGTTACAGCATTATTTCATGTAAGATTGCGATCTGAAAGCTGCACAGGTATAAAAGGCTTGTTTATGAAGTACCGGTATGTGTAGACCTGACAAAACTGGTCATAGTTTTAAAAAAATGCTTGCTTCTATACGACATTTACACTTTATTCGTCCCTGTTACAATGCTTCTTTGCAACCTGCATGAAATCTATAATAGTACTACATATCTTCCAATCGCTCAAGACGAGAAATTTATTTTGTCATAACTAACCCTTATGACATGTGTCAGCCCCTATGACTTGTATCAGCGGTACACATATATATACACAAGTCCACTGTGGAAGTGTTACATGAATTACGCAGTTTATGTACTGCTGGTTCACAGAGTCTGTGAAGATACCATTTCTGCCATTTTTTTTTTATGTATAAAGTTTTACTATTTTTTAGAATATTTCACTTTTTATAACCCTCGAGCATTAGGCGGAGGCGTATTGTGTTATAGCGATTTTGCCCTTATGTCTGTCCGTATTCGTGTCCATTTGTCCATTTCCGCGGTTGTCATGGTAAACAGATAGCCATTTTCCTTATATATACCACAAATACATGATTTCGTGTCCCGGCTATAACTTCAACTGTTTTCAGCGTAGTGTTTTGGTGGATACATTACATGCACAGGTGATGATGTGTCGCGATTCACATTTGTCCATTTCCGCGATTGTCATGGTAACCAGAATGACTATTTTCCTTATATACTATATTGAATTGATATGATTTCGTGTCTGGGCTTTACTCCAACTGTTTTCTGCGTAGAGTTTTATTTTTTGGTTGGATACATAGATACACAGATGACGATGTGTTGCGACTCACATTTGTCCATTTTCATGGTTGTCGTGGTAACTAGATAGCCATTTTCCTTATATATACTATATACATCCATACGACTGTCGTGTCCGGGCTCTAACTCCAAATGTTTTCCACGCACAGTTTTAATGTTTGGTGGACACACAGGTACACAGATGACGGACGTGTCACGACTCGCATTTATCCATTTTCACAGGTGTAATGTTAACAAGATTAGCCACTTTCCTTATATATATATATATATATATATATATAATTATATTATATATATATATATAGAAATGATGTCGTTTCCTGGCTACAAGTTTGGATCTGTGGTGGACAGATTGGACTGTCCACTTGTGACCAAATTTCCCCTCAGGGATTATATTCACCACAATTCTGCTAGTACTCCTTTATACACATAAACCAATGCATTTGTTGGGGCCGTATGTTGTGTTTACCTGAACTCTTGTTTGATAAGCTGTGATGAAATCTAAAAAACAACTGCGGCAATATCGATAACACTGAATCACTAGGGGTCGCGCGTATCAGAAGGTCTGCCAGCAACCCCCGGCTAAGCCCGGTTACCTCCCATGCACCATAACGCTAAATGCCGCGTCAAATATTCTTGGGTAGGCATAACGGCGTAAAACACAAATCAAATAAATAAATAGAACATTATATATTTTCTCAGTTCAGAGTCATATATATATGATACCTTTTTGAACATTATGTACTTAAAACCAATTAGTCAAAATCAAATGAAAATTTAAATAGTTAATACACGGCTTCATTGCATGGTGGGTCCATTAGAATTAAGGAGATTTTGTTCAGCGTGATCTTCTTCTTTTCAGCTGGACATCTCTTGGTTTTGACAACAGTAATCATGGAACTTGTAGACGTAGAAAAAATTAAGAAGAACCTGGTAGATCTCAAGAAAGATCTGATACCATCCACATCCTTGATCAGCTGGTCCAGGACGGGGGCAATCCATCCATCGGACGATGAGCGCATTCGGCATGAGCCGACGACAGCAGATCAGACAAAAAAGCTGGTAGAAATTTTGTACACCAAACACGGGCCTATCCGTCTTTTCATAAGTCTCTGATGGAGAATGGTTTCCAGCATCTAGCAGCATCCCTGGGGCCCCCGGAAAGTTCTCTCCCAGGTATACCCACAAGAACATTTTGTTAAATGTCTGCTACATGTCTTTCGTATAAATGTTGCCGAGAGATAACCCACGACAAGTCACGTGATACAGTACGTTTTTCTGCCTTTGACAACAGAAGAGTTCGAACTCGAAACTCCACTATTACAGTTCGAAGTATACCTTATATACAAAAAACAGACAGTCAAATCGACGACAGTGTGATAATTAGCAAATAGTCACATATAATCGGTGAAATGTATTCCCTTGTCGGTTTATCACAGTTTGGGTTTTATTCTTATTGTTCATGTAAAAACTTAAATAGTATTAAATTACACACCTCCTAACCAATGTTTTAAGCACAATTAGGTAAAAAATATGCAGTGTGTGTTATTGCAATATATTAGGCGTCACTGGCTTAGAAGTACTCTGAAATGCTGCAGGAAGAATAATTAATAATGTAAATCAAGTAATTCAAGTTCTACTACATCGAATTTAAATGTTATTAAAAATGCAAGTGAAATATATGGTTTTCAACGTGGATAGGTTAAAAAGTTGATTTTGTTTTTATTTTGACGTATTTTATAACTGTTTTCTGTTAGTTTGTGGCTTTACCCCAAAACTCCCTTGATCTTGGTAATTTCCAAGCACTCGTGAATGACGTAACATGTAGACACCTGTCATCGTAAAATAATTTTTCAAAATTACGCGTAATGCTTCGAAAATGTGTTCCCTACAGCTGGAAATAGCACTCTGACTTTAAGCTAAGAAAACAGATAATCTGAACTGTTCATCACGATAATAGTCATATCCTGGGTATTCTTTGTGGATGTGATAAGGCATGAATTTGGTTTTATTTGTTCGATGTGTGGTGATCGGTATGTTTAGCCGAAAGGAAATTCGGATATAAGGTGAAATTATTCGTTTGTATGTGACTACTGTCTTAGTTCTAACATACAGGCATGCACTGCCTCACTTACATTCAACCTTTTTAGTGTTGTGTCACGTTTCCTTCTTGCAGCTTCGGTGGACCCAAAAGCAATTCTTGCTTCAGCGTATATAGAAAGTAGCGGGTCAAAAGTGCCCCTTGGGGATGTGAAAGAAACGTTGATAACCTACACAGCAACAGACTGGAATTTGCCGAAGGTTGAACAACTTTTAAAACAGGTTTTCGAATTCGTCGATTTTGACAAGAAAGCGAAAGCCAGGAAGAGTTCCGACCGATTGTATCCTTGCTTAAGTTGGCATATACTGTTATAATATATATATATTATGTATCTTATTTTATATATCATGTTACAAACAGCGCCAATCACTGTACATGGATCGCGTAAAGTTAACCCTTTAAAGTTAAACGTCATGCTGAAGAATTATTCACTTATGACGCAGCCGTCACTTTTACGGAACATTAACATTTCTAAAGTGTACCACTATTTGTCCATAGTTTGCTAGGCGTTGCATAACGTAAAAACTTAACTCCAGATCAGAAAGAAATGGTACGCACTGGATATAAAGAAAGTGAAAAATCCGTGTCTGTCAGCAATCTGCGAAACCCAAGTGACGTCAGAAGGTATGAATGCTATGGATCCAATCACCAAAATGAAATCTTAGGGTTACCAATGTTTCAGGAATGACGATTTGCTGGTATACTCTAGTTTTAACTGTTAACTGTTTGCTTTTCTCTTCCCGGTTTCCCCCCACCAAAACACTGGCCGCCGACATCTAAGTGAAATATGCTTGAATAGGTCGTAAAACACCAATCAAATAAATAAATAAATAGATATAAATAATATTCTTTCGGGGTGGAACTTTCTATATGAAGAATATTTGGGGCGATCGTCAAAATTTGAATTAATTATAATTTCAAAAGCTTAGTCATACATCTTACGAGAGGAGTTAAATTTCGGTTTTCAAATTTGACCTCATGTTTTTAGAGATAATTCTCCAAAGAACAACGATAAGTTTTATGTTTCACAGGTGCATCAGATGTCCGCACAACCTTTCAAACTGCCTGTGTGAAGACCATGTCATCTAATGACCTGTCTCAGTACTTAAGAGTCTGGGCAGACGAAGAAGGTATAGACCAAGAATTTATCCGTGTTGTTCAAAATGAAAACATCGATGGAGAAGTACTGTTCGAGATGACACAGGGTGAGATAAACGACTTGTTCCCTATCATGAGCTTTGGTCACAGGAAGAAACTGTTCTTACTCAGCAAGCACGAAGGAAGATCAAGGCTAAGCAGTGACTCACCAGAAAGAGAAGAATTCGAAGAAGAGTTTTTGGCTGAATTTAACAAAGTCACCAAACCCACAACTTCATATCGGCTACATTCTGTTATCCATGACAAATGCAAGTTTGTAACTAATTTGATTGACCGTGTCAGTCGGTTTGTACCAGCACAGGATAAGACTGGAGAGGATCTTCTCTCACAGATTTCCATGGAAACTGTCCGCTTTGCTGCCGCCTGCATTAACAGTCGCACAAACGGAACAATTCATTTTGGCATTTCGGATAAAGGAGATATACAAGGCATAATTGTGGACAAAGATAAAACTACAACAGAAATGAAGAAAATGCTGCTAGCAAGCACCTTTCCAGATCAGCATAGCATGGTGGACCGATGTGTTAGACCTCCCAGGTTTGTTGAAGTCATTCAAGCTGAAAATGACCTTCCTTTATGCGTGGTCGAGGTTGATGTTGTGCCCCTTTATTCAATAGTGGGCGACGAAGCAGTTTTTCTTTCCATCTCGAATGGACCTCGGTTAACAAAAAACAAAAGTACTAAGCTGTACATTTTCAAAGGAGATACAGTTTCTGAACTCACAGGAGATGGCATCCGCAAGTATATGTCGGAGAAGTGTAGGTTTTCCGAACAAAGGCGACAACAAGAGGAAACGTTTGTCATTGAGCAAAAAAAGACACGTGTACCTAATCTGCGTGACAAGTTCATTGAGCTGTTTTGTGACGGAAATGACACTCTAGATGGTGGAATATACCCGTTTCTGTTGTGTGGCAAACCCGACGACAAATCACGCCGCGATATAACAGCGGAAAATTTTCACTTCTTGAAAATGATTGAATGGCAGTTGATAATGGATCTGGACGACAAAGGTAGCGAGGACAGCCTGTATGGTGTCTATGAAGAACAACAGGGTAAGACCACTCGAACTTTAACGTCGGATGAGTTTGATCCCCGTCTGTCCAAAGACAGCAGTGACCGTCTTGAGGAAATAACCAACTCAAGCCTCCCGCCGTGGATGTTTCTTAACGGCTACGCTTTGCAAGATCAACAGGCATTATCTCCTCCCGACTGGAAAGCCAAAAGATTCACATATTTTAAAGAGGTCCTGAGGCATTTCTACACTGCGATTCCCAAGGATCGGGCAGTTGTTATGATCTTACTGTTGTCCAAAGACTATGGAGTCATGGCGGATATTCTTGCAGATGAAATTTACACAAAATTTCAAGATCAGTGGATCGCCATTGCAGAGGACGATTCCATAGCTGCCCCGTTGAAGCGAGAGCTAATACGGCGAAATGTTCACAAATTAACTGTAGAGACTAGATTTCTGGTGGGAATTCCTTGGAAGCATGTGTCTGAGCTTGTGAAACAACTAAAGGGTCCAGCAGACGAACAGAGATGTTTACTGCCAACTTCAACAGGGGCCCCATGTCATCTGAAAGAAAAGTTAAAAAGCAGTCTTATGGACATCAACATTTTAAGTCTGAATCAGTGTCAAGGCACAGAGTTTCACGACGAACCAGAAAAGCTCAAACAGAAAGAATGCAAGGAAGAAGAACAATTTTACAAAGGAGGGGAGGTTTCGTGGTGGAACTTTTGGTTCAAGAATCACGTTTGCCAGCGAAGGGAATTCAGTAAATTGACAGAGCAAGTTAAGGCTTCTTTGCATGGAGACATTCGTGATGGCGATAAAGTAGGACGAGTCCATTTGTACCACCAACCGGGAGCAGGATGTACAACTCTATCGAAGCACGTTCTTTGGGATTGTAGGTCTACGTATCGTTGCTGCATAGTCAAACGGATCTCGGAACAAACTTGTGCACAAATTGCAAAACTCTACGCGTTTGAGGAGGACGAAAATCCACGACCTGTTCTTGTTTTGATTGATAACTTCCCAGAGGAAGAAAGAGTAGATCAACTACATGTTGAGCTGGAAGAGACATGGCGCCAGATAGCTAAGGGGACCCAATCCTGTGGTGTTTTCTGTGTCCTGCTCATCAGTTACAGGCGTATGAAAGTGCCGTCAGACCACCAAAGCAAATGGATTTGGCTTACTCATAAGCTTCACGAAGAAGAACTCTTGTGGTTTAAAGAAAAGCATGCTACTCTGGAAAAACATCACTTGGAGAACAAAGGAGTTGACCCCAACACGCTAATTGCGTTCAACATCCTGAAAGAAAATTTCAACCCCGAATACATCTCCAGAACTGTTCAAGAATTTCTACGAGGTATCACGGATATGCGAGAGCAAAAGCTTCTGAAATTTATTTCCTTGATAAATTCATTTGATATTGACTTCAGGCCAATTCCTATCCCTTGTTTTGATCCTCTCATGACACCTGGTCGACAACGGGGTATGCTTAAGAGCAATAGATGGGAAGCAGAGCTCAGCTCTTCAATGAAAATTCTTCTGATCAGGCTACCGACTCAGGGACTGAGAGGGGCAGTGCAAGGTTTACGCGTCTCTAGTTTTCTGTTATCTAGAGAAATTTTGCACAAAATTTTGGACTCAAAACCAGAAACTGTTGCAGACGCTATGCTTGGGTTACTCCATGAACCCTTATTGAAAAACCATGATATTGCACAGGGAGAGCTTATGAACATCATCAAGAACCTCGTTAAAAAGAGAGCTTGGTTACACAAAGGTAAATGTACACAGTTTTCTCCTTTGGTAGAAGAAATACGCCAAAAAGAATCAATTGAGGCTGCTGCACATATTATGGATACAGTGTATGAGAAAACCGATGACGCAATGGTGGCCCAGCAGATTGCACGGCTTTATATCGAAGCTGAAAACTGGCCCAAGGCGTCCAAGTACGCAGAAGAGTGCACTCGAAAGAAATCTCAAAATTCCTGTGTATGGGACACCTATGGGCAAGTATTTAAAAGAAAACTTAAAGCATGTTACGACAATTCCAGAAAACAGTATACAGATGGCTCTCATGCTTGTACATGTGAGGAACTAGAGGCCATTTGCGATGGCTTTAAAGCTATTGACATATTTAGACAAGAACAGATGATCAGCAGAACCGAGAAAACAATGGTTGCATTGAACACTGCAGGATATTTTGGGGAGGTACAGGTAACGACAATAATTCTAGACCTTTTGCGACTTTTGTCCCCTTTTGAAAACAAGGAAGTACTTCACAGGTTTTTGGTGGAAACCAACTATTATCCACCACTGGCAAAAAAATCTCTCGGGCAAAACGTTTGCGAACGTTTGAAACTCCTTTGTAGAGAATCATCTGAAGCTTTGACATTTTTAGAAGAAGAGTTTCTTCACCTCAAAGATGGTGCCGTCAACGATGACAGAAAGAATGTCCAGAGGAATAACAAACAGAAACTGATAGCTTTAACAGAACATCATTTGAGCTACTTTGGTGAAGAGGACGATTCATCACCTGGGAACTTAACTCCAGAGGAAGCTGTAGAGTTTCGACGACGGAGAGTTAAAAGACTTGTGGGCTGGTCTTTTGGCAAAATATTAGATGTGTCATCTCAAGAAAAGGGAACACATTCATTACAACAGGCCCAAGAGTTTCTTCATCAAAATATTACATCAAATTATCAAACTGTTTTTGACTACAAATGCCTGATTGGTATAGCCTTAACACAGTCTATGATCAACCAAAAGGTTGGATACTCGTTGTGTGATATAATTCGGTACAGCCAAGAAATGTACGACATGATCAAAGAAAGTGATCGAATGGAGCTGGAGGCGTATCTTTACTTTGTCATGTTTAACTGGCCAATGGAAGATGGACAAGATGATAACCGCTGTCATTCAGGCAAGCTGACGACAGCCATTCTTAAATGGAAGGAGGCATTTTATCAGAAATACCCTGCCCAGAGTGAACAAAGACCTTACCGGAAAAAAGAGACCACAATATTCCATCTGGGAAACGGAGTTGGACTTCAACAGTATACACACTTCCGGCAGCTACATGGCAACCAAAAAATAAGAGGTGAGAAATTCTGGACAAATTTTGGGACCATAATGAAACTTCGGATACTGGATGGAATTTTATTGCGCGAGGGAGCAGAAGTCCAATTCCAGGTTCGCTCAACTGAAGGTAATGTCTCTCGTATAAGCATTCCGAGCGGCATGCCAATATACGACAGGTCTTTGTGGAGCAAGCGGGTTTTCTTCTCTGTCGGCTTCAGTTGGTGCGGACCTAAAGCCTATGGCATCTCTTCTGAAGATCCCAGAAAGATGATTTCGAGACAACCGATGCCTTCACAAGCCGCCTGTCACCTTCCACGGCCGCAAAGAGTCAGTGTTATTCCTCATCGCATTGGCTTAACTACTATACTACTGCATCAGCAGCTCCGACATATTGATGACTTGAAGCGTAAGAAACAATCCGGCATTTGGCTTTCTGCAGACGAGGTAAGCTATTCTGTAAATTTAATACGATGTCGGATTAAACTTAGCATTTTTGGCGTTTACGATGGTTAAATAAACTTTGTGTGAACTTTTCAGAGTTTGGAAAACAAGTTGAAAATCTTGATAACAAACCAGTATTTGCCCCAAACGTGTGCGTCGATAGGGGTGATTGGTGGTTGACCAGATGATAGTATTGTCTACTAGTCTCAGTTACTTTAGAACCGGTACTTGCTACTGCCTTGCGCGGCGCTCAGCACTAAGAGGTTCGAGCAAGGAAACAGGACTGGTTGGCTCGGTGTCAGTTTGATGTGACTGGGTAAGGTGCCTTGGGCATGATGCCGTTCAAAGTGGTCCATGCCGTCAAAGTGGCGGCAGCACGGACCCTTCCTGCCACAAGAAGACATAATATATGTACACACACCTAATGACTCCTCGTCGTCGTATGACTATTAAAAAACACGTAAAACCCCAAGCATACATGGTCATAGTTTTAATCACAGACAGACAACCAGAGTAGTTTCATGCGTGTAATGTGCTAAACAGTATTTAGCCCTCTCATTCGTTCTTCAGCATAATGCCTTAGTTCTAATTTGATTCTCCAATAACTTTATCAGTTACTAACACCTTAAGCTTTTGAAACAATCTCCGTATGATGGCAGAAGTAGCTATTTTATTTATTCAGTTCTTCATCTCTTTCCATTTTTATTCATACACAAGTTTCCAAAGAAGAATTTTTCACTAAAAGTACAGAAAACGAACAACATAACGATGAAACTGAAAGGGCAACGGACCAGTACTTTTGTATGTTAACTCTGACAAGTTGATAACAATAGTAGGAAAATGCTATTATTTTTCAGTGGAGATTGGTCAGGCAAGAGAGAGAGCTCCAGATTCAGCGTGACATTATCATGAATCAGGCCCTCGATGAGACTCAGTTGCCATATACCTAAGTGTGGAGGACGTCCGTTGATAGGTACAGTCAACAAGGCGAATGTGTCAACACATCATCAGTTTGAACAAGACTAAACTTTGAAAACTTGTCCTATCAGATGTTGAAAATATTTTTATACGTAAGTTTGACTTTGCTGCGATCTGTAGACAGGTATTATCTTTTAAGTAAAGTAAGAAAATATGTATTATATTGTATGTATAGGTATCGTCGTTTGTGTAACCAAATTAATCTGTCTGATCATAACTTCCCTACATTTATTATCCCGTGTGGGACGTTTGTGTACTTGTAGGCGTTATTCCTTGAGTATAATAAGTTGTATACAATTATTGTTTTTGTGTCTGTAATAGCCTGTCTATAATTCATGCTTTATGTGAGATAAGCATCATGCAGGTTTTATTCTGTGTGTGCAATAGCCTGTCTATAATTTATGCGGTGTGTAAAATGAGCAGCTTACAGTTATTATTCGGTGTGTGCAATAACCTGACCACAATTTATGCTGTGTGTAAAATTAGCAGCTTACAGTTATTATTCTGTGTGTGCAATAGCTTGTCTATAATTTATGCGGTGTGTAAAATGAGCAGCTTACAGTTATTATTCTGTGTGTGCAATAACCTGACCACAATTTATGCTGTGTGTAAAATGAGCAGCTTACAGTTATTATTCTGTGTGTGCAATAACCTGACCACAATTTATGCTGTGTGTAAAATTAGCAGCTTACAGTTATTATTCTGTGTGTGCAATAGCTTGTCTATAATTTATGCGGTGTGTAAAATGAGCAGCTTACAGTTATTATTCTGTGTGTGCAATAACCTGACCAAAATTTATGCTGTGTGTAAAATTAGCAGCTTACAGTTATTATTCGGTGTGTGCAATAGCTTGTCTATAATTTATGCTGTGTGTAAAATGAGCAGCTTACAGTTATTATTCGGTGTGTGCAATAGCTTGTCTATAATTTATGCTGTGTGTAAAATGAGCAGCTTACAGTTATTATTCGGTGTGTGCAATAACCTGACCACAATTTATGCTGTGTGTAAAATTAGCAGCTTACAGTTATTATTCTGTGTGTGCAATAGCTTGTCTATAATTTATGCTGTGTGTAAAATGAGCAGCTTACAGTTATTATTCGGTGTGTGCAATAACCTGACCACAATTTATGCGGTGTGTAAAATTAGCAGCTTACAGTTATTATTCTGTGTGTGCAATAGCTTGTCTATAATTTATGCAGTGTGTAAAATAAGCAGCTTACAGTTATTATTCTGTGTGTGCAATAACCTGACCACAATTTATGCTGTGTGTAAAATTAGCAGCTTACAGTTATTATTCTCTTTGTGCAATACGATTCTGTGCTCCTTTTACTGAGAGTAATACACAGGTAGACTTTGTAGTCCCACCGACATGATTTTGTGCGCCATTTGCCTTGGGTAATACACAGGTAGACTTTGAAGTCCCACCTACACGATTTGTGCTCCTTTTACCGTGGGCAGACTTGGTAGTCCCACCGACACGGTTTTTGGGCTCCATTTGCCGTGGGTAATACACAGGTAATAAAAACATGATTTTACACGATTTTGTGCCCCTTTTACTGTGGGTAATACACAGGTAGACTTTGTAGTCCCACCTACAAGATTTTGTGCTCCTTTTACCGTGGGTAATGTACAGGTAGACTTTGTAGTCCCATGTGTGTGTTTCCTACTTAACGGTCCGCATTCACACTGACATAATTTTGCTAACTGATTTATTTTGGGTAATATATTTGTTGTTATATACGATGGATTTAATTCTGAAAGCAGCTGTTTCCGGCATGTAGTGCAAATAACATGATTTTTTAAGCCGCTAAACGGTGGTAATGCAGCAGGTGTGATTCCACTGACATACTTCTCTAAGTATTATAATCAGTGAGTTATGTATTTTTGTAACCTGTATCGTCCCAATGCGATCGATCGTTGGACAATGAGGTCGCGTGCTAGAATCGACCCTTCCGTCGCTCTCTCAGCGCAGATTTGTTAGGCATGTGACCCAAGGCTACCGTTTAATCCTCATTATATCCGGATTTCTCTACCCTTGTATCTATACCATAATAATCAGACCCCTGATTGTATAGGTGAAACGAGTTTTAATAAATACTAGATATGCATGTTGTGGAAGACTATTTCTTATATATATCAATCTTCGAAGTAAACTTGTGAAAATAGACAATATGTACATACCGCGAAAACCTGTCGGTAAAAACCTGTTCACGACATCTACAACATCAACTAAAAGGAATAAATGTCATGCCTCATGCAGCAAAAACATTTGCATAAAAAGTTAACGTGTAACAGCTTGTTGAACAATATTTGGGCTTAACCTTGATTAATCAATTGTAAATAGTTCCACTGTAATCAAGTACGTGTAAATGTATATGTATGTGCAGCTGACATAAATTTGTAAGCTTGTAATATAGAGTGAGAAATATACATGCATTACTCTGGAATTCTACCGACTTGGTTGTAACTTTCTTCACCAAGCTAATATATATATAATTGACTATGTAGTCATTATTGACATCATTTTGTTAGGTTCTTCCCCCGGTTATTGGTTTGTTGCTTATGTTGCCAGATTGACATGATTTTCTTAGGTTCTTCCCCAGGTTATATGTTTGTTGCCTATGTTGCCACATTGATATGACTTTGTTAGATTCTTCCCTTGGTTATATGTTTGTTGCCTATGTTGCCACATTGACATGATTTTGTTTGGTTGTAACTACGGTGACATGTTTGTTGCCTTTATTAACACATTGACATGATATTGTTCAGTTGTAGCTCCGGTGATATGTTTGTTGCCATTATTGATACATTGACATGATTTTGTTCTGTTGTAACTCCGGTGATATGTTTGTTGTCCCGTTGACATGATTTTGTTAGGTTGTAGTTGAAGTGATATGTCTATCATACCCGTGTTTTCCAATTGACATGATTTTGTTAGGTGCAACCTCGATGACATATGTTTCATACCTGCGTTGCCCGATTGACAGGATTTTGTAAGTTTTTCATCCCAGGTAATATAAATGTTGCCTGTTTATCACTATTTTGTAAGCATGTAATCCTAGGCAATACACCTCTGGCAGGTGTTGCTCCAAGGACATCATTTTGTAAACATGTGACCTCTGCCAATATATACCAACACACACTGAAAATGCACAATATAGAAGGTAATTTTTTTTTTAAAGATTAGGCAAAACAAATATTTATTTGATTGATTTATTTGTTTGTGTTTAACGCCGTACCCAAAAATATTTCACTTATACGAAGAAACCGGACAGAGCAAAGGGGAAAACCCACAACCGTAGGTTGCTGGAAAAACCTTCCCACATATGGCCGGAGAGGAATCCAGCATGCGCTGGACTCACAGTGACGGCATTAGCGGAAGACTCATTGCGTCGCTCTGGCGTGTTAATCCCACTTGGCCGAGGAGGCCCTCAAAAGACATACATATTGAGACAAACAATTGTGAGTGGTAAGGGGGTGTTCTGATGAGGGCAATATTTTTCTATGGATTGTCGACCGGTAAACATTTGTTCTGTTGATAATTAACATCCTTCAGTTTCAGGTATTTCAGTATAGGCCTATATGTTACCTACGTAGCCCCAAGGACGTGGCATATGAGGCACCACTAATTTTGTAAGCCTGTAATCGATGGTGACATACATGTTAACTATGTTTTTCTAGCGACTTGATTTTGTAGGTGTATATCCCCCGGTATAATACGTATTGCTTATGTAGTCCTATTGACATCATTTGCTATGTTATATATATATGTAACTGTTGCAATATACATTTTGCCTATATAACCCTATTCAGATGATTTTGTAAGTTTCTAACTCCCGGTAACATACAGCAATATATTCATATGTCGCCCATTTGTCATGATTTTGTAAGCTCGTTAACCTGGGTTATATGTTGCCTATGTCGCCCCCGTTGACACGATTTTGTAAGCGTTTAATGTCGGGTAATATATACGCTGCCTATGTAGCCCCACCGACGTGATTTTGAAAGCCTATAATCGACGTGATAAACGTGTTGCCATTGTTCTGTAAATTTTTATGCCCAGGTTATAATCATGAGGCCTGTGCTACGAACTGCTGACTTTGTAGCTATGTGAAGTTAGATCTGAGATGAGCACAAGAGAACAACTGCTAACTTTGTTGCATTGTAAAGTTAGATCTTCGACGAGGGCAAGAGAACAACTGCTAATTTTGTTGCATTGTGCAATTAGATCTGGGACGAGGACAAGATAATAACTGCTAATTTTGTTGCATTGTGAAGTTAGATCTGGGACGTGCACAAGAGAACAGCTACTAAGTTTGTTGCGTTGTGAAGTTAGATCTGGACGAGTGCAAGAGAACAACAGGTAATTTTGTTGCTCTGTGAAGTTAGATCGGGGACCAGAGCAAGAGAATCGTTCCTAATTTTGTTGTTCTGTGAAGTTAGAACTGAGAAAGCCCAAGAAAGCCATTGCTGACTTTGTTATTCCGTGATGTTAGAACTTGTACCAGAACAAGAGAACCGCTGCTGACTTTGTTGCATTGTTACCAACATTTTGTTGACTACATTTTACCTTCAGTCATGGAGTGAGTCATGGTAGCGGCTTTTGATAGGATGGGAAAAAGAATCGATGTGCATAATAAATGGATTTCATCTAATACTATGTTCATGACTTTTAATATTAATCTTGTCTCAGATTTTAATTTAAAGGATACATGAAAAGGTACTATAAAACAAAGAGTATGGTTTCAAGGAAAACAAAGAAAGGTATGCCAAAAAAAATAAGACAAAGTATTTTTCATTTTTGAGGCATACTCTATTTTTCTTAATAATCCCTCCATTTTATACATGTTTTTCGTCAACGGTCGGAAATATTCGAAAATGACGTCCTCAATGAACATACTGGAAACTCGGCCAACTCAGTGCCTCCAGTTCAATCTATCCTCCCAAGAAAGTTGTTTTGAGCCATTTTTACGCCGTATTAAAAATGAAATCCAAGCCTTCCATGAATCCTTAAAGTCAATGGAAAGTAGATTTGTGCAATTAGCTTTAGTTCCTGCTAAAAGCAAGGTAAGTGCATGTACCCAGTCATTCGCTGACTTTAGTGAGATTTATAACATTATGTCTTCCTAAATTTAACATAGCGACATGGCACATTTATAGTACTGCATCAAGTGTTATACCCAATACACTGAACTGAAGGTTTTGGTGCCAGGCTTTCCCCAAATTATAAGCACTTTGAACCAGCTGAAGAGACTGTATCCTACAACACTTGGTTTTCTATGACGTTGTTCGTTAACTTTGACCCTCTTACAATCCAAAACGGCAGAACGAATGAAGCTTGAATGATTTTTACACTGTTACGATTTCGGTGTCCCCTTGACCGAAGTGATATATCAAAATACTTTACTACAAAGGCGGTTATTCCGTTTAAAGACGCGTTGGTCAGTTCGCATTCATCTGGCTAAAATTCGGCTAGTAGTGGGAGGACTCCTAGTGTGAGTGGGTTAGTTATAGGAGCAGCCACAGTGTGAGTGGGTTAGTTATGGGAGCAGCCACAGTGTGAATGGGTTAGTTATGGGAGCAGCCACAGTGTGAGTGGGTTAGTTATGGGAGCAGCCACAGTGTGAGTGGGTTAGTTATGGGAACAGCCACAGTGTGAGTGGGTTAGTTATGGGAGCAGCCACAGTGTGAGTGGGTTAGTTTTGGGAGCAGTCACACTGTGAGTGGGTTAGTTATGGGAGCAGCCACATTGTGAGTGGGTTAGTTATGGGAGCAGCCACAGTGTGAGTGGGTTAGTTATGGGAGCAGCCACAGTGTGAATGGGTTAATTATGGGATCAGCCGTAGTGTGATTCCGTTAGTTATGCGAGCAGCCGTGGAGGAAGTGGGTTAGTCATACAAGCAGCCATAGTGTGAATGGGTTAGTTATGGGAACAACGGTAGTGTGAGTGGGTTAGTTATGAGAGCAGCCGTAGTGTGAGTGGGTTAGTTATGGGAGCAACCGTAGTGTGAGTGGGTTACTTATGACAGCAGGCGTAGTGTGAGTGGGCTACTTTTGACAGCAGCCGTAGTGTGAGTGGGTTAGTTATGGGAACAGCCACAGTGTGAGTGGGTTAGTTATGCGAGCAGCCATAGTGTGTGTGAGTTAGTTAGTTAGTTATGTGAACAGCCGTAGTGTGAGTGGCTTACTTATAACAGCAGGCGTAGTGTGACTGGGTTAGCTATGGGAGAATCAACAGTGTTAGTGGGTTAGTTATGAGAGCAGCGACACTGGGAGTGGATTAGTTATGGGAGCAGCCACAGTGTTAGTGGGTTAGTTATGGGAGCAGCCATAGTACGAGTGGGCTAGTCATGGGAAAGCCGTGGTGTGAGTGGGTTAGTTATGGGAGCAGCCATAGTACGAGTGGGCTAGTCATGGGAAAGCCGTGGTGTCAGTGGGTTACTTATGCCAGCAGACATAGTGCGAGTGGGCTAGTCATGGGAAAGCCAAACTCTACGTGAGTGGATTAGTTATGGGAACAGCCGTAGTGTGAGTGGGCTATTTATGTCAGCAGCCGTAGTGTCAGTGGGTTACTTATGACAGCAGCCGTAGTGTCAGTGGGTTACTTATGCCAGCAGACATAGTGTGAGTGGGTTACTTATGACAGCAGCCGTAGTGTCAGTGGGTTACTTATGCCAGCAGCCATAGTGTGAGTGGGTTACTTATGCCAGCAGCCGTAGTGTGAGTGGGCTAGTTATGACAGCAGCCGTAGTGTCAGTGGGTAACTTATGACAGCAGCCGTAGTGTCAGTGGGTTACTTATGACAGCAGCCGTAGTGTCAGTGGGTTACTTATGACAGCAGCCATAGTGTGTGAATTACCTGTAAAAGCAGCCATGGGATGAGTGGTTAGACTCGTGTGAGTGGGGCCATGATGTGTGGGTTAGTTATGGGAGAAGCCATGGTGTGTGAATTAGCTATGGGAGGAGCCATAGTGTGTGAGTTAGTTATGAGAGGAGTCATGCTGTGTGGGTTAGTTATGGGGGAGTCATGCTGTGTGGGTTAGTTATGGGAGGAGCCATGGTGTGTAGGTTAGTAAAAGGAGGAGCCATGGTGTGTTAGTTAGTTATGAGAGGAGACATAGTATGTGGGTTTGATATGGGAACAGCCGTGGTGTGTGGGTTACTTGTAAAAACAGCCATGGGATGAGTGGGTTAGATACGGGACCAGTCATCGTGTGAGTGGGCTAATTATAGGAGGAGTCATGTTGTGTGCGTTAGTTAGGGGAGGGGGTCATGTTGTGGGAGGAGTCATGTTGTGTGAGTTAGTTGTGGGAGTAGCCATGTTGTGTGAGTTAGTTGTGGGAGGAGTCATGTTGTGTGAGTTAGTTGTGGAAGGAGTCATGTTGTGTGAGTTAGTTGTGGGAGGAGTCATGTTGTGTCAGTTAGTTGTGGGAGGAGTCATGTTGTGTGAGTTAGTTGTGGGAGGAGTCATGTTGTGTGAGTTAGTTATGAGAGGAGCCATAGTATGTGGGTTTTATAGTTATGCCCCTTTTTTGCGATAAACTGTGTTTTTTATGTCGTTAACACTGTGCCTACCACTTGAAGTTTTAATCTTGAGGGTTTTATGTAACAGCCATTGGCCCAGTAGATTACTGGAATTTTTTTTCTTTGGGCAACTTACCAGATTTTTCTTTCTTTCACAAAGCAACTTCTGGTTTCATTTCAATGCATCAGTACATGCTTGAGCAACTTTCACTGAACAACGTTCATACTCGTTTCAAAACAATTATATATGTATGTATATATAACAGAAAAGAAATGAAATCCTTGCGAGGGGCATAGTTAGGAGAATGACTTATTATCTATTATATATTCGCTTCAGTACAACTAAAAGCAACCTGCGGGTGGTGGTGAATTTCCCCCAGACTCTTCTTGGTTTCCGCGTAAAACACTAGTCAAACAAATCAATATTTCAGTACAGCTATAAACATGTCCTTGCGTGTGGACTATCCTTGAAAATGACTTACTAGCAAATTCTAATGAAGTGTACGACGAAGGGAAACTCGCATGACTAGTATAACATTATACCTGTATTTAAACCGTTAACGGGTTCGTCTCTTGAGACTTTTCAAAATGGTACAGTTTATTTTATTTTTATTTCATTGGTGTTTTACTTCGTACTCAAAAATATTTCAGTTATACGATATAATATGCTATACTATATATATATAATATCTTCCGGATGGAATATTCCGGCTTGCAAAGGCGAGTCAGTCCACGTAAATATAGAATCAGTTAAGATGAATTCCTCAATCTAAGGATGACAGTCCGATAATTGGTTTATTCCCCCCAACTGCCTGTGTATGTGTAACTTCTCAGGGCGGACGGGTTGACGGTATCGTCCGTGATGCCGAGTTGTCGATGTATGTTTCCACAAAAATATACACAAAGACACTTTCAGGGTAAACTGGGATGAAATGTACCTAAGGGCACAAAGAGACAATGAGCGATACAAGCTCCAAAATGACGGTTTCAAAATAATAGCGAGTCACAAACTCACAAAGTGCTCAGTGCAGAAAATGGAGTACAAATGACGAATGTCGAATGGCCTGAAAGCCGATATCTCCATATCCAGCAAAATCCTTCACAGTGAATGACAGGAAATAAGACTGCTCTCAGATGGACTTAAGTAAATAACTGTTCACATGTGGACTTGGATGAATGAATGCTGATAATCTGACATGAATAAAATGACTTCGAGCTACACAACTCCGTCGTTCATATTTATAGACTAAAGTAAAAGAAAATAGTGCGAGACTATAAGGTATTCGCCCCACGAGTGTGGGTCAACTGATCTAAAGATGCCCTAACGTACCGAGCTACACTGACTGGTGGTATTAAATGGTAGGTCTTAAGGATCTGTTACTATCGGCTGCGAAACATTAGGTTTTAAACGATGCCATTGTTAGATTTTTCGGACCTACATTTATGGAGTGAAGAAGAATGTGCTGTAATGTAGTGGATGAAATGAATTGTCTTCTGGCTCCAGTGAGAGCAAACCTATAATACTGAACCTAATTTCTGTACATCGGAGCAGTGCAGTGGTGTGAGCTGGGCAATGTTTGTCTCCCAAAGAAAGAAATTCTCACACTTCTGGGAAAACATTGAGTCGGCCCGAATTTAGTGACTCGAGTCATCTTATCCGCAACAAACATTTTTTTTTTTAATCATGGCCTGGTCGAATCACTGGAAATGCGACTATTTTGTTTCATACAGCTAAAGAGTGCGAACTGACAACGCTAAAACTTTATTGTTAAAAACATAATTTGAGCGGTATTTTATGAACTCAAACCAGAACACATAGGACTATTTTGACAACTTTGTGCATGGTGTTGTATTATGAGCTTTCGGTCGTAACAGCTGCCATCATCAGACAAAAACACACACTTTGGCTCACTTACCAGCTACTTATATACAAGGAAAGTTAACGATACAGTTCACAGCTTGGGCAGCTGAGTAGTGTTGTGTACAATATGTACAAAACAGGTTTTACATGGTGGAAACAATGACAATTTCGTATTTTCGCTTAATTTCATGTTCTTACACAGATTATCTAACAACAGTGAAAAGGAATTGAACATACTTAAAACAGTAAGGAAAATGAAAGAAAAAAGTGAGGACGGTGTGATCGTATAAAGACATGGAACTAGGAGACAATTAAATATCAAACTAACGGAGGGGCTTTGAGCTCACTTGAACAATCAAATCCGGATTATGTTTAGCAATATGAAGGGATTCTAAATACGCAAACTTCAGAGTGTTGTTCGGGTAATCAATCATTTCGAATGTTAGAGAATTTGAGTTGTGACTTTGATTGTAACAGTGGTCAGTCACGGCTGACCGCTTGCCTCTGCCCCAAACCTTGTGAAGTCCATCAGCGATATAGACTAGCAGATGCTTGCATTTCATAGGTTATACACGTTTAGTGTACTCGATTGTGTTTACAATACCAAGAACTCAAACCCAGTGTTGTCATACAAATCGGCACCGTTTCGTGAGCTGGGTCTGGTCGGGAAGCGAGTCTTGATGCGAGTGTTTTGGATAACGTGAAAGCAAAATACAGTTCAAACTCCTCACTCAGGATATCTCAAAGTACCAGATGTTATTTGTGGATTTGAATTTTCTGATTACAGTCTCTGATGTAATTTGACGCAGTCCTAAGTGGACAGAGGAACAAATTCCGCTGAGGGAGAACAGAGGCTCTGCAATGTCCAAACCCCTAAAATTACTCCAACAGACACCTCCCCTTCCCTCGCCAGCCTCCAAGACAAGCTAGCTGTATGTAAATGAACCATACGTCTCTTGTATGACATCCTGAAGCCTTGAAGCTTAATTTTGTATTCATAATAAAACTTGCATTTGACATGTTAATTTTGTTGTCTAATTACAGCGATATATTATGCATCTTTTGTCGAAGTTTCATGTATATGTGTACTTAAGTCCAAATACATACAACCGTCGTTGTTACTTCTTCATTTCATTCTAAAGCATTAAAGTCAGTTCAAATAACTGCTATGAGACATTGCCTCTTGTTACTGTCATCTACGTCACAGTTTGTCATCTCCGTCACAGCATGTCACCTGCGTCACGTGAAAGGTTTTGCTTGATATAATAACTATATTCTGCAAATAAGGCAAAATCTAACCTTTTTCAGATGGACTTGTCAGCAAACTTTTGAACATAAGGTTGATCATTGAACATTTCTGGAGTGACAGTCGGTAGTGTAGTGGATTATTTTAGAGCTTGTTGTCATTTAGCAACAGTTTACTTTTAATTAGATTTGGAAGACAGATTTGATGTTCATGTTTACCCGATAAAACTAAAGATACAATTGCAAAGATCTCTGAAACATAGAGCAAGATATGCTAATTATTGGCGCTAAAGGTGGAAGAATTATGTAAGGTGGAAAAAAATATTTAAGTCATTTGTGTACACTATTAAAATCATGTAGTTCAGTGCTATACACTGATCATATAACCTTACATTTGCTCTAGAGCATATATATTTAGCCGTCCAGGTGTTCTATGTATGCGGTATTTATAGCCTTCATTTATAGCCTTTTATGGTGTTCTGAACGTGCATGGGCCTATACCCAGTAGGTCATGCTATAACATGTATGGTAGCGGGTTAAGGCCATCATCGTATACACCATCTTCGCCCGACGATGGTACAAAGCGAAGACACGATACAATAAAAAGTGTTTTACGCCGTAATCAAGAATATTTCACTTATACGAAGGCGGCCAGCATTATGGTGGGAGGAAAACGGGCACAGCCAGGGGGATGCGCACGACCATCCGCAGGTTGGAAAGCAAGACTTCCCCACGTTCGGGCGGAGCTGGACTTGACCTCATAGCAACCTGGTGAGAGGTTCCTGGGTCACAGCGCCGCGCTGGCGTGCTAACCACCTCGGCCTCGACTGGGACAAAGCTTTGACACGATAGCACAAAGCGATGACGAAATGGAATGAAGCTTGACACGACAGAACGCAGCCATAGCATGATGACACAAAGCGATGACATAATGTACCAGATGGCGAGAGTGAGTTAGTGGGTGCTTTGGGTTTAACGTCATACTCAACAATTTTTCAGTCATATGACGACGAAGGAAGCCTTATGGTGTATGTAATGTGCCTCCCTGTCGCAGGACGGATTTCTACCGCTCTCTTATTTTACCGAAGGCATGTAATCAGCCCCACCCGAGCCATTATACTGATACGGGTCAACCAGTCGTTGCACTATCCCCTTCATGCTGAACGCCAAGCGAGGAAGTTACAACTTCCTCTTTTAAAATCTTAGGTGTGACTCGACCCAGGATTGATCCTGGATCTACCGCTCCCGCAGCGGACGCTCTACCAACTGTGCTATCCGGGCCGGTAAAAGATGGCGAGAAACACTGCTGCACGATGGAAGCGATTGGGCGAAGCACAAAGTGATTGCAAGATGGTACGAAGCGATTTAACTATGGGTCAAAGCCGCATGCGTCGTGTCATCGCTTTGACCCGCCGTCGGGTTATGTTGTGATGGTAAACCTATTCTGTTACATGGGCTATATGGGCCTAGGCTGATGATAGCTGGTTTAACCGACTTCCATACTACACCGCATACTAAAAAAATACATGTATACACATGCCAATGATAAGAAGAGAGAAATCGACCTGCCGACAGTTGGTCCAACCGGTTACATCCACATATACCTGCACGATGACGTCATCAGCCTATCATATTCATAAGTAACGATCACAGGTGTATAGTCCAGTGATACAACAAGGCACATATATACTACAGCTCCAGTTCTACTTGTTGTCATCTGCATGCAGGCAACATCGACAACGTTAAACCCTTTCACGATGCACACCATTTTTCTGGTAAGTTGTCACTAAGCTCACACATTAATCTGAGTTGCTTATTTCTCTTAACTGACCAGCAGTGTGCTATGTAGAACTGTAGCACTGCTTCCACCATTTTCTTTCACAAAGCACATTTAACGTTAACCATATCATGTTCATCAAGAAATGATATTTCCGGTGATTAAACGGCTCTATTTCACACCACCATGATGCTTATATATAAGCCTATATCTCTTTATTAAGTGAATGCTGACTACAGTAATAGGTGTGCACTAACTTTCGGTTTCGATTCTGTATTCGAGAAATTAAGAATAAGGGAATTTTTATGGGGTATCCCCGACATTTCACAAAGATACTCTATATCTTTAAACGGCTAAAGAAGTGTCACCAACATACATCGTCAAATTTGGATGATTAATTTGACACTGTTATTATCAGAAATTTCCAAAAATGTGAGTAGTGCCCTAAAAATGCACAAGAGTAGTTATGTGCCATAGTCGGTTTAAAATCCAGAACGTTCTGCATGTTCTTGTTCATGCCATTGCCAAATAATTACAAAGGGTTTGTTTAGTGTATAACCTTGATATGGTCTGTATATTCTATGTATTCTGAGGGTTATTTTAATGGGTTGATGGTTGTCCATCAACCCATTAAAACATTTTCTGACAAATGTCACATCAGGATACCTGGTCTGATTAGACACGTCACAGTTTACACGCATTACTCTCACTTGTGGAGGAGTCAGGGATTCGCGTGGCACAGAAGTCAACGTTATCATTAAGTGAATTGGTCGAATAATGTTAAATGTTAATTACAGTTTTAAATGTGAATCAAAACCCAAGACATAATATTTCCCATTATGTATATGGAGTACAACAAGTGAAGTGGGCGTAACCCCGCCATTTGTGCAAAAAATTTACCTGAGCCACTGAACAGTCAGTGTCAGTTTTAGTGTTAAAAACTATCAAGATAATCTCTATGCATACATCTATATAAAATCTCAACTATAAACCATTCCCATTGGTGTAGGTATAAAATTTTGAAATCGCATCACAATGACGCTAGTGCATAATTAATATAAGATTTCTCTATGAAATATGTCTTGCTTCATTACACTTGGTTCCACTGCAGAGACTAGATACACTGTAAGCTACCTTTTTTATACTTGACCGGCTCAAGATATTGTGCACAGTTGACGGTTTTCCTGTTTGTTTCTTTCGTCATGCACCGTTTATCTCACCCAGATACCGTAAAAACCACACGAGGCTGTCGTTCAACTGAAATAATCTCGACTTTAATTGGTATATAAGATAATGAAAATATCCTCAACTTATTTTTACAGGCTGACATCTATTAGTTTTGAGAATAGCAATCATGGAGCCTGCAGATAGAGAAAAGATAAAGAAGAACCTGGTAGATCTCAAGAAAGATCTGATACCAAAGCACATACTTGATGAGCTGGTCCAGGACGGGACAATCCATCCATCGGACCATGAGCGCATTCTATACGAGCCGACGACGGCAGATCAGACGACAAAGCTGGTACAAATTTTATACACCAAACACGGATCCTATCCATCTTTGCACAAGTCCCTAGTGAAGCATGGCTTCCAGCATCTAGCCGAATCCTTGGGGCCCCCGGAAGGTTCTAACCCAGGTAAATACATACATGTACATGCACATGCGCCTCTTCTGTTTTTATTAACGGGTTTTGCTGGGTGAGAATTACCTTATATGGGCTCTTATGTTCATTAACTTTTGTGTTTATGTCGGAGGGTCAAAGTGATATCGCGGTATAAAACTGCTTCATTTTCCCTTGTGTATTGCCTTGAAGGAAGATAAATCAAAACGTGATGTAAAGGTCAGGAAGACCATATAGTAAACCGGATGAGTATTAAAATACGACTTTCAAAGATTGTTGTGATGGAGAGACGTGTAGTCAAATATTCATTTTGTAAGGGCAACTTTATTTTGGCACATGTGTAATGGTGTGAAAACTTGTTTTAACCGAAAACTGCATTTTAGTGAACTGTAATCCCCTAAAATTATATGTAATTAAACCAATATAAAACTAGTACCCTGTTTCGCCTTTTAACCATTTATGTGTGGGGCATATATGAGTGACGCGACATGGTGTTTCCGGCTGTTCTAACATGGCGCACCCATGGGCTTGCAAAAATTTCAGATTAAAAGTTTATAGAGTTTTATAGAGTTACTAAGAATATCAGAAAAAAAAAACATGTCTGAGACTGCTGATGTATCTTTATACCCCTCTCTTAGTGGTTTTTGTGTTAATCTTCATTTATGTTTTCTCGGAAGGAGAATAGGCATGTCCAATTTTATCGCACCTTAATGGTGGCTTTATGGTGCCATACATTTTCATCTGAACTCTTTTTTTTAGATATTTTCTATGTAAACTTGCTAGTATCAAGCGTTTTAGCAATAAAATTTTTAGCGAAGATAATTCCTTTTCACAGTCACATCATTTCTTCACATCATTCATTTTCACGGGGAAATGATTTTTTTTTACAGAGCTTGAAATATACACAGTGGTGAAAATAATTTATAATACACTAGAAGTTAAAATATGTAACAGGTCTAAGATACACTACAGCGTTTAAATAGCCACCATTTAAGAATTTACATTAACAATTTTTTAGCTCTTTTGGTTGTTGTTTTGCTTTCGATACTCTCTTACTGTATACATGTTGCCTTTTATTATGGCCTTAAGGGCTGTAGGCCTAGTGACATTGAAAGCGTCAAATACTATAGGACGGTTTACGTCATGTGACCCTATTTATTTATTTGATTGGTGTTTTACGCCGTACTCAAGAATCTTTCACTTATATGACGGAGGCCAGCATTATGGTGGGATGAAACCGGGCAGAGCCCGGGGGAAACCCACGACCATCCGCAGGTTGCTGGAAGACCTTCTCAGACCCACTGAACAAAGATAGGCTTTGAGTGAACTATGAGAGGAATGTCGATCGCTTATCACCAGCAGGCCCCTGGGCATAAAGAGCGGTACTTTGTTCGAGAATGGTGTTGGGTCCACATCTTGTGTGATTTAGCGAGTGAAAGGCACGAAATGTACATAACCAAGTGGCAACACCCGCTCTCAGATCGTTGGTAAGAGTCACATCGACGTTTGTCATTTTCCCTTCTCACTCAAACGATCTGTTTCGTTTTTGAGGGACACCCAGACTGTAACTGAAATGTGACAACGGGTTAGTTACTTTTGAAGTTCTAGAACAGTGATGCCTAATAATTATAAACCATCTAGTTTAACAGTTTTACAGTGTTCTAGATTTTTGTAGTACTGCCTCTCCTTTTGTTACAGGTTCTAAAGATCCAAAAATATTTCTTATGTCAACGTACAAGATGAGTAGCGGTTCAAAGGTACCTCTTGGAGAAGTGAAAGAAGTGCTTAGATCATTCACAAGCACAGAATGGACTTTGCTAGAGGTTGAACAACTTTTAAAACAGGTTTTCGAGTTTGTTGTTATCGACAAGAGAGCAAAAGTCAAGAGGAACCGCGATCGATTGTATCCTTTACTTGTCAATAATATTCTTGTTGATTCTTGGTTATCAATTGCTTCACATTTAATCCTTTGTGAAGAAGTCTTTGATTAGAACTGACACTCCGTCGCAATTTCTCCACTTTTCACGCGTAATTCTCTTCTCAAAGTTAACCCTTGGGTTGGTATCGGTAATGCCCAAGTTATGCTCCGCTTTTTTTCATTTATCTGAAAACGTAATTATCACAATGTAATGGAATCCCTTAACTACAGATCAGGACAAAATGGTATGCTCGGGATATAAAGAAAGTAGAAAACCTTTGTGCATCGGTAGCAACACACGGTGAAGGACCACCCATACCAGAAGGTACGAAACTTCAAGTTCTTATATCATTTTTCTTACTCCACACACTCGTTTAAATACAGCAGCTGACATATATGGGCTAGATTAACAAAGAATCAATTTATTAAGATTTACTTCATTAAAAGAACGTTTTTGGTAATACGTAATAAGGTTGTTGTTAATGTCAAATAAATATGCCTTTTGCTGTAGGTGCTTCAGTTGTTCACGCGGTTTTCCAACCATCCTGTGTAAAGAGCATGTCATCCGATGACCTGTCTCAGTACTTAAGAGTCTGGGCAGACAAACAAGGTATAGACCAAGAATTTATCAGTGTTGTTCAAAATGAAAACATCGATGGAGAAGTACTGTTCGAAATGACACAGGATGAGATAAACGACTTGTTCCCTGCCATGAGCTTTGGTTACAAGAAGAAACTGTTCTTACTCAGCAAGCACGAAGGAAGATCAAGGCTAAGCAGTGACTCACCAGAAAGAGAAGAATTCGAAGAAGAGTTTTTGGCTGAATTTAACAAAGCCACAAAGCCCACAACTTCATATCGGCGATATGGTCTTATCCGTGACAAGTGCAAATCTGTCACTAATTTAATTGACCGTGTCAGTCGATTTGTACCAGCACAGGATAAGACTGGAGAGGATCTTCTCTCACAGATTTCCATGGAAACTGTCCGCTTTGCTGCCGCCTGTATTAACAGTCGCACAAACGGAACAATTCATTTTGGCATTTCTGATGAAGGAGAAATACAAGGCATAGCTGTGGACAAAGATAGGACTACATCAGAAGTGAAGAAAATGCTGCGAGCAAGAATCTTTTCAGATCAGCGTACCATGGTGGACCGATGTGTTAGACCTCCCAGGTTTGTTGAAGTCATTCAAGCTGAAAATGACCTTCCTTTATGCGTGGTGGAGGTTGATGTTGTCCCCCTTCATTCAATAGTGGGCGACGAAGCAGTTTTTCTTTCCATCTCGAATGGACCTCGGTTAACAAAAAACAAAAGTACTAAGCTGTACATTTTCAAAGGAGATACAGTTTCTGAACTCACAGGAGATGGCATCCGCAAGTATATGTCGGAGAAGTGTAGGTTTTCTGAACAAAGACGCCAGGAAGAGGATACATTTGTCAATAAGCAGAAGAAATCACGTGTACCTAATCTACGTGACAAATTTATTGAGCTGTTTTGTGACGGAACTGAAACTCTAGACGATGGCATATATCCGTTACTACTGTGTGGCAAACCCGACGAAAAATCACGCCGCCATATAACAGCGGAAAATTTTCACTTCTTGAAAATGATCGAGTGGCAAATGATAATGGATTTGGACGACAAGGCTAGTAAGGACAGCCTATATGGTGTTTATGAAGAACAACAGGGTAAGACCACTCGAACGTTAACGTCGGATGAGTTTGATCCCCGTCTGTCCAAAGAGAGCGGGGATCGTTTGGAGGAAATAACCAACTCAAGTCTCCCACCGTGGATGTTTCTTAATGGCTACGCTTTGCAAGATCAGAAGGCATTATCTCCTCTCGACTGGAAGGCCGAAAGGTTCACCAATTTTAAAGAGGTCCTGAGGCATTTCTACACTGCCATTCCCAAGGACCGGGCAGTTGTTATGATCTTACTGTTGTCCAAAGATTATGGAGTCATGGTGGATATTCTTGCAGACGAAATTTACACAAAATTTCAAGATCAGTGGATTGTCATTGCAGAAGATGGGGCGATAGCTGATCCTCTGAAAAAAGAATTGTTGAGACGTAATGTGCACAAATCAACTGTGGAGAATAGATTTCTGGTGGGAATTCCTTGGAAGCATGTGTCTGAGCTTGTAAAACAATTGAAGGGTCCAGCAGACGAACATAGATGTTTACTGCCAACTTCAACAGGGGCTCCATGTCATCTCAAAGAAAAAGTTAAAAATAGCCTTACCGACATTGACATTTTAAGTCTGAACCAGTGTCAAGAATCAGAGTTTCAAGATACACCTGAAAAACTTCAGGAAAAACAAAGAACCGAAGAAGAGCAATTTTATAAGGGAAATGAAGTTTCTTGGTGGAATTTTTGGTTCAAGAATCACGTTTGTCAGCGAAAGGAACTTAGCAAACTGACACATCAAGTTAAGGTTTCTCTGCAAGGAGACATTCGAGGTGGCGATAAAGTAGGACGAGTCCATCTGTACCACCAACCGGGAGCAGGATGTACAACTCTATCAAAGCACGTTCTTTGGGATTGCAGGTCTACATATCGCTGTTGCATTGTCAAACGGATCTCGGAACAAACTTGTGCACAAATTGCAAAACTCTACGCGTTTGAGGAGGACGAAAATCCACAACCTGTTCTTGTTTTGATTGATAACTTCCCAGAGGAAGAAAGAGTGGACCAGCTGCATGCCGAGTTGGAAGAGACAGGCCGCCAGATGGCAAAGTGGGGACAAAACTGTAACATATTCTGTGTAATGTTAATTAGCTACAGACGGGGAAAACAGACGTCAGATCATCAAAGTCAAAGGATTTGGCTGACCCACAATCTTCACGAAGAAGAACTCTTGTGGTTTAAAGAAAAACATGCTACACTGGAAAAGCATCACATGGAGAACAAAGGAGTCGACCCAAATACGTTGATTGCATTCAACATCTTGAGGGAAAATTTTAACCCTGAGTACATCTCTAGAACTGTGCAAGAGTTTCTTGGCGGTATCACGGATATCCGGGAGCAAACGCTTCTGAAATTCGTCTCCCTTATAAACTCATTTGATGTTGATTTTAAGCCAATTCCCATCCCCTGCTTTGACCCTCTTATGGTGCCTGACAGTACACAAAGGAAACTACTCCAAAAGAAAAGATGGGAATCTGAGCTCAGTTCTTCCATGAAAATTCTTCTAGTCAAGCGACCAACCCAGGGACTCAGAGGGACATTACAAGGCTTGCGGGTTTCTAATTTCCTTTTGTCTTGTGAAATTTTGAAAAAGATGTTGCTTTCCAGACAGGAAAGTGTGGTTGACGCCACATTACAGCTTCTACATGCACCCATATGGAAAGGAAATGATGTTTCACTGAAGGAACTTAAGTTCGTCATCAAGAACCTCGTCAAGAAGAGAGCATGGATTCACGGGGGTAAAAGTACAAAGTTTTCACCTTTAATAGAGAAAATCCGAGAGGAGGAGTCTTTTGATGATGCAGCAAGTATAATGGACACAGTGTATGAAAAAACTAACGATGCAATGGTTGCCCAGCAGATTGCCCGGCTGTACATCGAAGCTGAAAACTGGGAAAAAGCATCAAAATACGCAAAAGACTGTACTCGACTGAAATCTCAAAATTCTTGTATCTGGGACACCTACGGACAAGTATTCAAAAGAAAACTTAAAGCGCGTTATGAGAAGACTAGAAAAGAGTATACCGATGTCTCTCATCAGTGTACAAAAGAAGAACGTGAGGCCATTCGCGATGGTTTTAAGGCCATTGACATATTTAGGCGAGAACAGACGATCAGCAGAACCGAGAGAACAATGGTCGTCTTGAACACAGCAGGCTATTTTGGGGAGGTGCAGGTAACAACAATTATTCTAGACCTGTTGCGACTTTTGTCCCCGTTTGACGACAAGGACGTGCTTCACAGATTCCTCGTGGAATCTGATTTTTACCCTCCAAAGGTAATTGATTCTTTTGGAGAAGAGATATGCAAGCGCCTAAAGTGCCTTGGAAAAGATTCGTCTGAAGCTCTGACATTTCTGGAAGAAGATTTTCTACATCTCAAAGATGGCTCCGTCAACGACGACAGAAAGAATGTACATAGAAATAACAAACAGAAACTGATAGCTTTAACGGAACATCATTTGAGCTACTTTGGTGAAGAGGAAGATTCATTAACTGCAAACCTTAGTTCAGAGGAAGCTGCAGAGTTTCGACGACGGAGAGTCAAAAGACTTGTGGGCTGGTCACTTGGAAAAATATTGGATGCGTCATTTCAAGAAAATGGCACAAGATCCCAACAACAGGCCCAGGAGCTTCTTCATCAAAATATCAGTTCAAATCAACAAACTGTGTTTGACTACAAATGCTTAATTGGCATAACTTTAACACAGTCCATTAATAACGAAAATGTCAGATACACGTTGACTGACCTAATGAAATACAGTCAAGAAATGTTCGGCATGATCAAAGAAAGCGATCGAGTGGAGCTGGAGGCGTATCTTTACTTCGTCATGTTTAACTGGCCAATGGAAGATGGACAGAATGTTAACCGGTGTCATTTAGGTAAGCTGAGAACAGCCATTCTTCAGTGGAAAGAGGCATTTTACAAGCAGTATCCTGCTCAGAGAGAAGGAAGGCCTTTCCGAAGAAAAGAGACCACAATATTCCATCTGGGGAACGGAGTTGAACTTCAACAGTACACACATTACCGTCAGTTGCAAGGTAATCATAAAATACGAGGGGAAAAGTTCTGGACAAACCCTGAGACCGTAAGTAAACTTCGGATACTGGAGGGAACCTTGTTGCACGACGGGGCGGAAGTTCAATTTCCGGTATGCTCAGCTGAAGGTAATGTCTCTCGAATAACCATTCCAAGCGGTATGCTAATACACGACAAGTCCCTGTGGAACAAACGGGTTTTCTTCTGTGTCGGCTTCAGCTGGTGTGGACCGAAAGCTAATGGCATCTCTGCGGAAGATCCCACAATGATGGTGTCTAGAAAATCGATGCCTTCAAAAGATTTCCTCCCGCTACAGCCTCAGAGAACTGGTGTCAACTCTCGCCGCTTTGACCTTAACTCTAGACAACTATACCAACAACTCCAGCGTATAGATGACCTAAAGAGTAAGAAACGATCCGGAATATGGCTTCCCCCAAATGAGGTTAGTTTGGTTTAGTTTAAAGGAGAAGAAAACTTAAATATCAAACAAATGCCATTGAAAAGATTATGCATATCTTCGCATTTGCATGCCGTAAAAAACTTCTTATGTGTACCTCAAGTTGATAAATTATAAATAAATTCAGCGCCAAAATCCGCTGTGGGCGACTACATTACCGCCGAAGTGCAGTTTGTACAATTCCGGTAGAAAATGTACGCCGGCACTTCGCATTGATTCAGTGATTTCCGTTTGACAATCGAGAAACTGGAATCTTGGACGTAGGTTCCAAGTTTATACGAGCAAGCCGGCAGTTTTAACGACCCTCATTGGCTGAGAGGCAACACACCTTCAGCATAAATTACAGGGTGTTAAAGATGGAGGACACGATGGACTCAGCGATTTAAGCCAGCTTTGTCGTTTTCAGGCTTTACGTGTATGGCGAGGAAAAAACGCAAAATTATGCAGCAGGCCCGACCAGATAGAAAAAATGTGCTCTTTTTAGCCTATAATGCTGAAATAAATAATAATATTTTAAAATTTTCTTCTCCCTCGACTATATGTACGGATTTTTTTTAACTTTTCAGTGTTTGGAAAATGACATTTATGTATCTGCAATGGCAGTTATACTGTAGGAAAAAGTCTTCATGGTAATTAGTTGTAACGTGTTCTTTTGAACATGTACAGAGGCTGGAGGAGAAAAGATAAAACAATTGATTTTACCCCGCATTCCCATAGGGCCAAGGCGTATTGTCGTTGGTCCGTGAATCCGTCTGTGCCCATACATGTGTTGTCATCACGATTTCTCTGCAATCATTGAAAGGAAATTCAAGACATTTGTTTGCAAAAAGTAGCCATTGAAACTCACTGGTGTGCTCTTTGATCATCTTAAATCTATCCGTACATATATTTGCATATGAATCAGCATAATTTGCACAGCGATCATCCATTTGTCATTATGATATCTCTGAAACTATTCAAAGTAATTCCTGATTTTTGCATTGATGGTCACTGTATATCGCAAATGTGACTTTTGACCACTTTGAATCAGTCCGTACAAAAATTTGCATAGTAATCAGCATAACTGGCACAGCGATCGACCTTTTGCCACTATGGTATTTGTGAACCTATTGAAATGAAATTTCTGAATGTTTGCATTGATGGTCATTGTATATCAAAGACGTGTCTTTTGACCACTTTGAATCCGTCCGTACAAAAATTTGCATATTAATCGGCGTAATTGGCATAGCGATCGTCCTTTTGCCACCATGGTATTTCTGAACGTAGTGAAAGAAATTCACGACTGCTTGCATTGATTGAAGTGATTTTTAGCCATTTTGAATCCACCCGTACATTAATTTGGATAAAATGAATTACAATCACTTCGTGTGTATATGTAATCTATGATTGTCAGCCTCATAATAAAAGCGTGTGGTTGCTGCCGCCCGACCAACCCAGTACGAATGCATTGATCCAAATTATTTTTCTCCCTTTCTCACAATTATGGATTTTGTCACTTCTTGCCAAACCGACAGAAATGGTCCTGACAGGCACCCGTGTGTAGGCCTACAGCATAACCACCAGAAGGTATAAGATTTATTGTCATTTTGAAAACGGATTGGAGGAAAGAGATTTAGGCTAATTTCGCTTAAAGCGAAACTTGCTCAAGCATCTTAGGAGTGGTATGCTGAGAATTTCAGCCTATACTCAGTGGGAACCGGTAAAATTATATTATCAATTATAGATTGCTTTTCTATTCCCTGATATAGTTTAAGCTACAGCCAGGGGTAAACAAAGGCATGTAATGGTGTTCATATCATATTAAAGACTCCTTTTCTAGAGTAAGTATGAAATGAAGAAATAGACTTCACCAGCGAGCCATGTATCATGTAGAGCTGTGACTTTAGACATTCTACTTTGCGAGGTCAGACTTGATCTTGATTGGTTCATTAAGTCTTGCATACACAGTATCTCTAAAACTATGTTGTCATACCAGTATTGAAGGTATAAAATGGTACAAAGCTTTGGCCTTGTCTTACCGGTGTATTTCACCTTAGTGTGTACTATGAACCGACGGAAGACATATTTTTCTTAAGATAAACAATAGGAGTTGGAATAAAAGCACGTTTCTCCACTGTGTTTCTATATTCTGAATACACTGATTGTTAACTGGTTAAAGAATACTTGAATACACCATATTGGTGGCTGATCAACAGTTGAGTTTGGATTTTAACATTTTAACATTTAAAAGTACAAATATGCTTCCGAATCAGCTTACTTCTTGGCACGTAAAATGGCTTTAAACTAGTTTTACTAAGGCCCCGAGGGAAATTAATTCATTAATTTATTTATTTGATTGATGTTTTACGCCGTACTCAAGAATATTTCACTTATACGTCGGCGGCCAGCATTATGGTGGGTGGAAACCGGGAAGCGCCCGGGGGAAACCCACGACCATTCGCAGGCTGCTGGTAGACCTTCCCACGTACGGCCGGAGAGGAAGCCAGCATGAGCTGGACTTGAAATAACAGCGATCGCATTGGTGAGATATATACCGCACATTTTAACAAAAAAATGTATAGTATTGTTCAGCCCTCACTATCCTGAGTTTTCCAAAGGTTAAATGTTCATGGTGATGATGGAGAGTCCGTATATTCCGGAATCGTGAAAGCGTATATAGGTTATAAGATAATAATATAAACGAAAACGCCCATTCGATTGTTTAACCAGTACCATATTCAATATGTGCCTCATCTTACAGATAAAATGTATCTTCCTCGATTATATAAGGCATAAAACGGTTTGCGCTTTCTGTCATTTTCAGTGGATGTTGGTCACACGAGAGAGAGAGCTCAGGAATCGGCTTGACGCCATCATGGATCAGGCCTTGGACGACACGCAATTGCCGTACAACTAAGTCCTTGGTTGCCGTCCCTTTATGCCTGTTGGCACCGTGAACCAAACTGACCATTCAGCTCACAGCATTTTTGTTCTTACTGCTCGCATCATGCAAATTTATGGAGATGTTGACTGTCCATTAGACTGTTTGAACAACATCCATTACCTTAAGTAACATTAATATGGGACCTAATGACCTAATTCTATGCATTCCTTGACATGTAGTGTGTAATATTGTACCATATTATATACCTGATATTTGTAGAAGTATGTTTTATCTTGAAGATAATGAAAATATATGTTACCATCGAAAATATGTCATTTTGACTATAAATGTTATTGAAAACTCGCAGTATACAATTTCATAAACGCCACTTACTAGAATGTACATCTATGATTATGCTAATATATTTCTATGAATGCCCTGGACATTGGCAATCGGCGGTGGAAGGAGAGAGTTACACAAGCTTAATGTCATCGACACAGCTTATTTTTTCAGCACGTAGGCCTGTAGCACGAAATATCCCTCGATACTCTCTAAAAACGATTGTGTACAAATCTGCACATTCACAGTGACATGTATATCAGCTGTACACACATGTATACAGCGGTCACTGTGGTTGTCATACATGGATTACACAATTTGTGAACTGCTGGAACACAAAATAATGTGAATGTGCATTTTTGCACATTTTTTTTGCACACTTTTTTGAGAAAAACTGGGAAAAATGACTTTTGGTTAAGGAATATTGAGGAATATTGATACTCAACATGCCCGGTATATGTTTATGTTTATTTACTTCAGATGGAAATGTATATTTTTTGTCGACCTATAGGTGTCGATGTAGCATTTTAAAATTAATTTACCTGTTTCTTATGTTTAGTCCCACTGACATAATTTATAAACACTTTAACGGTGAGCAATTTACATGTTGCCTATTTATAGTCCCACTGAGATAATTTGTAAACAGTCTAATCACGAGTGATTGATATGTCGCTTATGTAGTCCCACTGAGATAATTTGTAACCAATCTAACCATGGATAATTAAAATGTTGCCTATGTAGTCCCACTCATATAACTTGTAAATAATCTAACCGTGGATAATTTACATATTGCCTATGTAGCCCCACTGAGATAATTTGTAAACAATCTAACCGTGGATAATTTACATATTGCCTATGTAGCCCCACTGATATAACTTGCAAACAATCTAACCGTGGATAATTTACATATTGCCTATGTAGCCCCACTGAGATAATTTGTAAATAATCTCACCGCGAATAATTTACATTTTGCCTATGTAGCCCCACTGAGATAATTTGTAAACAATCTAACCGTGGATAATTTACATGTTGCCTATGTAGCCCCACTGAGATAATTTGTAAATAATCAAACCGCGGATTATTTACATTTTGCCTATGTAGCCCCAATAAGATAATTTGTAAAAAATCTAACCGTGGATAATTTACATGTTGCCTATGTAGCCCCACTGAGATAATTTGTAAATAATCTCACCGCGAATAATTTACATGTTGCCTATGTAGCCCCACTGAGATAATTTGTAAACAATCTAACCGCGGATAATTTACATCTTGCCTCTGTCGTTCCACCGGCATGATTTTGCAACCATAGGTAGGCCTATTATACAAGTTTCTTTCAAGGCCCAATGACATGACTTTTAAATATTTTAATCCCGGATAATGTACGATGTCTATGTAGCCTTTGTAATGTATATTTATGTGATAAAAAGTAGTTGTTTCATACATTTGTGCGGCGGATCACTCAGATCGAATATGCCAATTATTAAAATTACATTTTAACAATGACAACCAATGTCATTTAACCCTGATAGTTTAGCCTTTGTAAATGAATTTGTAACGTGCTGATTTCCATTTTATATCATTTCATAACAGTATGAAATCATTAGTATTTCACTGATATGGCCTTATGAGTTTGAGTAAGCTGTAGATATACTTTGTGAAGTTATGAAGTACATGGATGATCGACAAATCTAGAAGCATGGGTACGGTGTTCAGTGCACTGCCTTAACTTAACACACGAAGTGTGCATAACGTATAGATGCATGCAGACATGCAATGTTTGATGCATGTACACTGTCTTTATAATGGCTAGGAATGTGTATTAATGTTTAACATCTGCTTAATAAAGTGGCTGTCTATCATTATGTTGGATTTCTGTGCAGTTTTGTCGTAATGGACAGTATGTCTTGCCTATTGTAAATCATTTGCTCACTGTGCTTTTTCGTTTGAAATTATATTGACGGTAGTTGCATCCCGAGAAGCCAAGTATCCATATCACAGATCAGGACACAGGTCAATTGTTTACTCGAGTGAGTGAGTGAGTGCTTGGGGTTTAACGTCGTACTCAACAATTTTTCAGTCATATGACGACGAAGGAATCATTTGGGTGCATGCAAGTGTAATGTGCCTCCTTGTTGCAGGACGGATTTCCACCGCTCTTTCATTTAGTGCTGCTTCACTGAGACGACTTACCGAAGGCAAGTAAGCCGCACTGCCCGAGCCATTATACTGATACGGGTCAACCAGTCGTTGCACTATCCCCTTCATGCTGAACGCCAAGCGAAGCCACTGCTCTAGTTTTACTCTATATACTGTAGTCCTCTATATCTTCTTGCACCATTGCTAAGCGCAATTAGGTTTTTAAATTGAACAGTAATTTAGTATAAATCTCCGGTTTAGAATAACTCAAATGCTTAGTTATTCACATTTAATAAACAGTAACGGAAGAAAATCTTTTTCTCAATAATAGTGAATGAAAGGAAAGGCCGAACTAAAGGGGTTTCCAACCTTAAAGTTAAGTCGTCTAATGAATTTGCCGAACCAAGATAAATCTTGGTGTATTATGGTGGGTGGAAACCGGGCAGAGCCCGGGGGAAACCCACGACCATCCGCAGGTTGCTAGCAGACCTTCCCACGTACGGCCGGAGAGGAAGCCAGCATGAGCTGGTCTTGAACTCACAGCGACCGCATTGGTGAGAGGCTTCTGGGTCACTACGCTGCGCTAGCGCGCTAATCGACTGTGCCACGGAGGGCCCCCCCCCCCCGTAACATTGGGTTCTAATACTAAAAATAGAGTCCTATAGAGGCATCGACATTGTGTTCTGCATGCTCTATGCATGTATGCAAAACCTGAGGTAGGCCTAATACATGCCAGTGAAGTCGGAACCAGTGGGTGGCAGGATCTACCCACTTTTTGAAGAGGTTGGGACCCAAGTTTGCTTTTTGTCAGTTTTACGGCTTTTAAACCACACGTCTCGGGGCACCAATTAGCCTAGCTCCGAATGGCTGAAAACGGCAATGTAGTGTCGCTGTGCTTCCGGGGCCTCACCTGATGTGCTGTGATACACTTTCAAACTGCCTAGCATCACCTCCCCCTCCCCCCCAACACACACAAATACCTAAAGAACAACATAAAAAAAACACCTCACCCACCCACCACAGCTATTTGGTAATCATGTCACCGTTACCAGTCTGTACTCTTTAAGCCCTATGTCTGGGTGGTCCAACGTTGAACTATTCTCATCTCTGTTTGACGATTTCATGTCTAGCAGAGTGAACACAGAGATATCGGCAACGAGGCCAGTTGCTGGCGTTATAGAAAATTTAGCACCGCTGTTACACATGTTTGTCACGAGTATAACTGGTTTTACCAAATCATCAGCCTATATGTACATTAAAGGTGGTTTTGAAAGGTGGATGGGTTATTCCGGATACTCTGGTTTCCTCCACGCATACGTTTTATGGTCTGCCATCGCACAAGTGAAAACTTCTTGGATATGGTGTTATGGTCTCCTGTTTGTAAATATTTTTGTCTGTATGAATTGGTTTATTCAAGACAGCCCCCAATAATGACTATTGGTCGGGAGCCATCGTCTATAAGTAAATGAAGCATTACAATACTTGGAATTATTTCGGTGCAACAATAATAATCAGGTTATTCACCATCTGGGCATGATTAACAAAATATGTCTGAATGTTGAATACGCTGACTCCATGTTAGCACTGGCTATTTTCGGGCATGGTGAAAAAAAGGTCAACAATGCATACTAATTGCCGACAGCAGTGCTAGGGCCCTCCTCTCATACTGAACACCAAGCGAGCAAGTAGCCTTCAAAAGAGCCGGTTTTAATGCCTGAGGTATGATTTGACCCAGGTTTGAACCCCAATAGCACATTGTCACCGAGGCTTCGTCACAACAGTGTGATCTCTTTTACAGCAGTGCAGAGTTATCGTCCCTTCGTAGAGGGCGGTCTGCAGTCGATCTGTCAATGAAAACAAATTCGACTATGTAACAGTTACACTTTTCCTGAGCTTACATCTGGCAACTATAAACGGTTTTGATCTGGGCAATTGCAGTTACGTAACATTTGCTTCTTGGATTTCGTGGTGAGCGATATTGCAGTTTTTGTTAAAGAGGACCCATGGTAAAAATATGTTGTTGTTGTTGCAATGGACACTGACTCGCGTTAAGATTCTTCTGTTAAGATGAATGTCAGAATTTTAAAATATCAATCTTGAGTCCATCTAGATGGACTAGAATGGATAATGGATGACTTAAGTAGAGAGTAGAAATTTGGTAATTTTTCAGCTGTCAGGGTCACTCAGTGTATACAAGCCACCGCGTAACTAGTCCGAGGTTGATCTGACGTTAGGTTTTTGTTCGGCCATAAAATTTTGTTCGGCCTTGGATGGCCTCAAACGTGAGAGCGCGCTCCATTTGAAAACCTGAGGCAGTGTGTCACAGCGTTAAATTATCTATCCAACATGGATCCATAGCCTCAAGTTTGCAGACACTTCATCCTTTTCCTTATCTTTTTGTCTGTCGTCTTATCATGAGCACAACATCTGTTATTTCGTTGGCCACATGGTGAGATCCCTTGGTGACCTCAAGCGAATGGCTGTACTGACAGCCTTGACATATTTGACAAGGGCAGGTAACTGCATCAGATTTTTAAATGAAGCATGCTCTTACATCGAGGTGGGGACTTTTATAAACACCTAACTGTGGTCAGTTTACATGTTACCTAGTTAGAGTCACACTGACATAGTTTGTAAACAGTCCAACCGCCGGTGATTTACATGTTGCTTATGTAGTCTCACTGACATAATTTGTAAATAATCTAACCGCGTGTAATTACATATTGCCTATGTGGTCTCACTGACATAATTTGTAAACAATCTAACTGCAGGTAATTCTCATGTTGCCTTTATAGCCACAATGACATCATGCGTAAACAATCTAACCGTGGGTGATTCACATGTTGCCTATGTAGTCCGACTGACGTCATTTGTTAACAATCTAACACTTATATTCCTTATCTTTTTGTTTGTCGATTTATCATGAGCACAACGTTGATCTGTTATTTTGTAGGCCGCGTGGGTCTGAGATTCCTTGGTGATGCTCAAAGCGAATGGCTGTACTGACAGCCTCGACATATTTGACAAGGGCAGGTAACTTTATCAGGTTTCTAAATGCTCTTACGTCGGGCCGAAAAACATTTTGCCATCTCGGACTATTATAAAACCTGATGCAGTTACTTGCCCTTGTCAAATATGTCAAGGCTG